>NW_015162544.1:141087-151868 GCF_001447785.1 Gekko japonicus | reverse complement strand
TTTTGAGGGATATTACTATATGGATAGGGCCCTTCCCATGGGCTGTTCGGTGTCTTGTGCGGCATTCGAGAGGTTTAGTTCCTTTTTGGAATGGGCCTTGCATTATTGAACCGGGTTGAGCTCTATGGCTCACTATTTGGACGATTTTTTGTGTGTGGGATGTGGGAGGACGTGGCAGTGTGAATTTTTACTGTCCAGTTTCATAGAAATGGCAGCAGAGCTGGGAGTTCCCCTTGCAGAGGAAAAGACTGAAGGCCTGACACCCATTTTGACTTATTTGGGTATTGATATAGACACAGTTCAACAGTGCTCTAGGCTCCCTTTGGACAAGTTACAATGCCTTCTGGCCCTGGTGGAGAAATTTCTAGCACTTAAAAAAATATCACTTTACAAGCTGCAGCAGTTGGTGGGCCATCTCAACATAGCATGCAAAGTGGTGGCCCCAGGTCAGGCAGTTGTCAGGCGGCTCTGTGATGCTAGGTGGGTCCTGCGCCTCCCGCATCACAGGACCAGGGTGACTAATGGGATGCGATAGGATCTCTTGCTTTGGAGGGAGTTTTTATGCTCATTTAATGGGGTATCATTTTGGAGAGAAGATTTGCAGTTAGAAGCCGAGATGCAGGTCACATCAGATGCAGCAGGCTCCTCAGGTTTCAGGGTATGCTTCAGAGGGCATTGGTGTGCTGAGGAATGGCCGCAGGATTAGTTCCGGGCAGGCTGGGTCAATGATCTTGACCTGATTAAAGGCAAGGCCCTGGTTATCCAGGCCACAGAAGACCTGAAACTGATACGGGCAAGATGGCCCAGTGTGCAAGTAATTTGGTCCGCAATTTTACCACGGCATGTATGGTGCAACTTGGGGGATCCCAGATGCATCGACTGGGCTCGTCGCAAGGTTAACAGACAGATCCGGAAAGTTATGGAAGATGGTCTGGGTCAATATTTACCACACCCTGGAATAGTGGTCAGAAAGACTGGCCTCTATAGGGAGGATGGCCTCACTTGTCAAACGACTGGCCTCTATAGGGAGGATGCCCTCACTTGTCAAACGAGGGCAACAAGTTATTTTTGGAGGACATTCAGCAAGGGATTGGGGCCACCTTACGTTGTTAGGTATAGATAGGGACTCTGGGGCACGTGTTGCTCTGTCATCTTGGTGTTTGGGGGGGGGGGCAACAGTGGGAGGGCTTCTGGTGTCCTGGCCCCACTGGTGGACCTCCTGATGGCACCTGGTATTTCTGGCCACTGTGGGATACAGAGTGTTGGACTGGATGGGCCTTTGGCCTGATCCAACATTGGCATCTCTTATGTTCTTATGTTCTTATGTTAGGTGGCTGTGTCAGCCAAAGCAGAGGCTTGACTTCGCGAGTGGCAGAATAGTGCAGGGATAAGGAAGCAGAAAATGGTGAGCACCTTAAGCCGTTCTTTGTTTTGGGAACTGGGGGGTCTTCAGGAATGGCCTGCGGGTTATTAAGGTCCAGGGTGGTGAATGATTATTCCCTCTGGAAGAGATATTATGGAATAAACCAGGAGAAAGACTATAAAACTTAATCCTCTTCTAGACACCACTATTTGCATTTGGGACAGAAAAAAAGTTACTTGCCCCTAATATTTCTTTCATCTCATCATTCTTAGGACAGAAATGGTTTACATATCGCTTATTAGCTAAAACTTATAACGTTTGGAGATAAAAGAATCTTACAAGGTTTAGCGATATATTAGCCAAAGGCTATTTCATGGAAAAATCACAGATAGAAGCCAAAGGAACAGGTAGATTACCATGATTTCAATGCAGGTAAAACACCTAACAAATAATCTAAAGGTTAAAAAATGCCTCTGTAGGGCCCTTACAGTTTTTAAAACTCTAATTAAAAATAATATAGGCAATGACAAAGGCTTGATATCTATAAATTATTACACCAATACCAGTGGAGTAATAAGCTCATATATCAATCTAAATGACAAAAAGATTATAAAATTAACATAACAGATAAGCAATGGGGGGGACTGGCTATTTAATTCTTCTTTCACAAGAATCATAAATATAAGGCTCCAAAATTTTAAAATTATATCTAGGTGTCACATGACTCTACTTCAACTACACTATGTAAACCCAGGTGTTGATCCACATTGCTGAAAGGATTGTGGTCAGATCAGGTCCTTTTTTTTTCATTGGTGGGAATGCACTAAAATTCAATAATTTCAGAAGAAAATTCTGGGAATAATCCTGTATATATAATTTCCCAACGTTTTGGCCATTTCCAGCTCTCCCATTGACTGTGCTGTGCACTCCATCAGCCATTGGCCCATCAACTGCCACTCAAGAGTACTCATGTGCCATTGGCTGGGGTCTGGGTCCGCTCCTCTTCCCCACCTACTGCCAGGCTGTACACTCTTCTCTCACAGAATAAACTGCCTTACAACTCTCCTGACAACTCTCCTGTCTCTCCTGACAAAGACAC
Organism: Gekko japonicus; assembly: GCF_001447785.1. Taxonomy (NCBI): domain Eukaryota; kingdom Metazoa; phylum Chordata; class Lepidosauria; order Squamata; family Gekkonidae; genus Gekko; species Gekko japonicus. Next base: position 149,406 of record NW_015162544.1, on the reverse strand, counting down.
TTCCCCTGCTTGGCTCCTGTGGGACTAACTTTTTCCAGGGGATCTGATCTCTGTTGGCTGGAGATCAGTTGTAAAAGTGGGAGATCCCCAGGCCCCGCCTGGAGGCTAGCAACCCTACCAAATGTGCATGCAAGTATATCCAGCGTCTCTTAGGAAGAAGTATTGTTTTTCTTTTAAAGCACCATGAGCTGTTACAATGTGCCAGATTAGAGTTATGGTATTGCTGGATTGACATGCAGGTCATGGCCTGTATATGTGATATTCCAGCCTAGAGCATTCCACAAACATCTGTTATCCTGAAGCTTATTATTATTATCCTGAAGCTTATTATTCCGAACTTGAAATGTCACACATAAATACGTATAGCCAGAGCTTCATGTATAGAATTTTAAATCTTCAATTATCATTGCTGAAGTAAATATGTCTGTCCAACTAAAATGGTCATGTGGTGAGGCTAAAACAAATAGTTAGTTTATTATAACTGACTTTATTTTTCCAAGAAATGTGATCAACATACTGTCACAAATTAATTTACCAAATACCCAATGGAGTTCCTGGCCGCCCGGTGATAGCCGGTGAGGTCCGGGGGCTTTTTTGCTGAGGATAACAGTCTGGGTTTTCTGTGTAAATATTTTAGGTTACATTATTTATTTATTTTATTTTAACTTTTCCAGTATATCTTACAAACTCAATTATATTGTATCATAATATAGAGATTCTTCCATTGTTTACAGATTTCTATGGTTACACCTTACAGTAATTTTGGAAACCATCAGGTTGAAGGTTTTTTCCACCCAGGTTACCTTATTTTTAAATATAAATCCAGATACTATTGATTACTTTTTGGAGAGATAATTGATTCAGTGTTGCACCCTCTAAATGTTTTTTAAAAAACTGAACTTAATTTGTTAGGAAGGTTTTTTTACAGAAAACTTTTTTTAAAAAAATATGTGAACTTGGTTTTATAAAATGGTTTTCTTTTCAATTATGGTGAATTAAAATTGTTATTTTCCAGACTATCATGGAATTGTGGCAGCTGCAAGGGATCAAATATCAGTAAGTGGGCTGAAACTAGATAAGGAGTCCAAGAATGTTTATAATAAAAGTGGTAATCAGTGTTAAATCAGGAGAAAATTCAAAATAACTTTTAAAAAATTCCTACCATATGGACCCTAAACGCAGAAAAACTACTACAATGGCTGGCACTAGCCCACCTGTAAAAGTAAATTATCCCATTGGGACTTTAGATCTGCATATCTACCCAGCCACAGACTTCTTCACCACACAACCACAGTCCCTGTTGACTCTTCTCTGGTAGCTACAAGAAGCCATAAGCTAACTCAGCAGAAGCAAGAGGAAGTTATCTGTACTGCCACAATGTCAGCATGTTAAACTATCAATATATCTATTTCTCAAGTGTTGCCCCAATCTGTGGAGATCTAGATCTGTGGATCGAAGCCACACTGACAGAAAACAGCTCTTCAAACTTGGGGAACACTCAGATTTACAGAAAAATCTGAAAGTTAAAAAAATACATTGGGGATTTAAACCCTCCACCAAAATAAAATAGTGTTGCCCAGGGGTCATTTTCGTAGAAAAAGAGGTGCAGGAGCTAATTAGCATAATTTATTTGCATATGCCACACCCCCTGACATCACCGGAAGTATGTCAGAAGGCAACACCCACCGCTTAGGCTCCACCCCAAAAATCTCAGAGAAAAGAAACTACCATTCAGAGAAGGCCCTTTGCACATGCTCAAAGGTACTACATGTAACACACACAGGTCTGAACTGAAATGTCTGCAACTTTCTCCTAGCCCTCTGTAGTCTTCCCCTGGGTTGAAGTCTGGTTGGTAAGCAGCTCAGGGCAGGGGCCAGTGTTCCCTCTAAGCTGAGTTAGTGTGAGCTAGCTCACAGTTTTTTAGCCTCCAGCTCACACATTTTTGTCTCAGCTCAGGAAGGATGGCTCCAGAGCAAACTAATTTATGCAGTAGCCAAATTGTTCACTCTCAGCTTTAATGCCAGTAGCTCGCAAAGTAGAATTCTTGCTCACAAGACTCCACAGCTTAGAGGGAGCACTGGCAGGGACCTGCATTTTTGATAGCTACTCTGTGCCATGCCCAGTGACTGCGCTACATAACAATAATTTCTACAAGATGTTGCCTGGCACTGGCAGCAATGCTCCCTCTAAGCTGTGGAGACTTGTGAGCAAAAATTCTACTTTGTGAGCTACTGGCATTAAAGTTGTGAGCAAGCAATTTGCCTGCTGCATAAATTAGTTTGCTCTGGAACCATCCTTCCTCAGCTAAGACAAAAATGTGTGAGCTGGAGGCTAAAAAACTGTGAGCTAGCTCACACTAACTCAGCTTAGCAAGAACACTGCCTGGCAGCTCCATGAAATGGCTCAGAGGAAACTGGCCAAAAGGCTTTTTAAACAGATACCTTGTCCAGCTCAGGGAACTACACTCAGCATGTGCTCAGAGGCCTGGCTATGGCCTGTTAAAACACATACACCTTTGTCCATCTCAGGGAACACATACTGCCAAATGCTTAGGGACCCTTTAACCACAGTGTGTGGGTTTTTTAAAAAAACAAACATACTTTTTTCTCCAGCTCAGTGAAGGTTATTCCACATATAAAAATGTAACATAAGAACATAAGAGAAGCCAATGTTGGATCAGGCCAATAGCCCATCCAGTCAAACACCCTGTCACACAGTGCCCAAAAATACCAAGTGCCATCAGGAGGTCCACCAGTGGGGCCAGGACACTAAAAGCCTCCCACTGTTGACCCCCCCAAGCACCAAGAATACAGAGCATCACTTGCCCCAGAGTCCCTATCTATACCTTGTGGCTCCATATCTATAGATCTAATAGCGAAGGCGCCCCCTGCATGCAGATATCTAAATCCGCACATTGGGGGCAGTCCCCAGGTGTGCAGAAAAATCTAAAGAAGGGAGGGGGGAAGGAGAAAGGTTGGCGGGCTGGCCTCACCACCACCACTGAGGGGAGGGAGGGGGAGGGAGGGAGAAGGATGGGCTCACCTGCTGCCACTTCTGCAGGCCGGGAGCTATGGGGAATACACCCCCCACAAGTATCGCGGGTCCCGCCTCTTGTGCTTATCTAATTCCCTCTTGAAGCCGTCCATGTTTGTAGCTGCCACTACCTCTTGTGACAGTAAATTCCATGTGTTAATCACTCTTTGGGTGAAGAAGTACTTCCTTTTATCTATTCTAACCTGACTGCTCAGCAATTTCATGGAGTGCTCATGAGTTCTTGTATTGTGAGACATGTAGAAAAGTACCTCTTTCTCGACCTGCTCTATCCCGTGCATAATCTTATAAACCTCGTCCATGTCACCCCTCAGCCGTCGTTTTTCCAAGCTAAAGAGCCCCAAACGCTTTAACCTTTCTTCATAGGGAAAGTGTTCCAACCCTTTTATCCTTTTCTGCACTTTTTTCAAAGCTATAATATCCTTTTTAAGGTGTGGTGTCGAGAACTGCACACAGTATTCCAAATGGGGTCGCACCATTGATTTATATAGGGGCATTATGATATATAGGGGCATTACTAGATGATTCAGAAAACCTGAGTTGGTTTTAGGGCCAGTGATGGAGTTGGAGAAGAAACACCTTGATGAAATAATTTGAGAAGTGAAAGGTATTCCAGCAACAGAAAGAAGATGGGCATGAAGCTCATTTTCAAAGGATAAGATGGAGACAGTGATAGCAGATGACCTCTACAGTGTTACTGTTGATGGTTCTTTTTTTGGGGGGGGGGCAAAAAAAAGCAAGTGCCACTACTCATGTAAAGTTGCACCAATTTCAGCTGATTCCTCTCTTCCAGTAGGCTGTTCCTAAGGGTCCACTCTCTTTTTATCTGGCTAAGTGGGGTGGGTTGGTTGGTGCACAAGGATCGGGACTTGAGAGAGTTCTAAAAAAAGGTGTCAATACTCAGTGCCAGTGAGCACCAAACAGACAAACAAATAAAGCCCTGACTACAGAGTGCTAAAGCAAGAACAACAACATATTATGCCCTTCCTTGAACACAAGGAAGCACAAAACTGGGAAAATAATTAAGGACCCAGGGAAGCCAAGGAAGTAGAGTGATCACTGTGTCTCTTCAGTCACTACAACTGTAGCAAAGATAGAAACTATTTAATTCAAAGGTCCCTTGCCAGAGATCTTGAAGATCTTCTCTTTCCTCAAAATAAATACTGCTCAGTGATTGATGTTGGAGAGAAATGCCACCACTACTGGGTGTGAGAGGACTGAAAATGAGATGCCTGTTCAAAAATACATCAAAGCTGAGCTATCTTTTCCTGTTATAAGTGTGTTTAGGATGCGATTTCATTACATGATCACATGAGCATGGGCAAGGCAACATACTGATGTGGTTTCCAACTACATTCCTCCAGGCAGCTTGGTAGAATAGGTGCTGTTCTTCCTTGGGTTTTGATGCATATAGTTATTTTCTGTTCTTTTAGAGGAAAGGCAAATAAGTGATTTTATACTAGTAGTACAAGAGTCAGCCTGTTATTGGTTTGTCCTTTTTTAAAAAAACTGCATTAATTTCATTTTGGGATTTGGGGGAGGGGAATATTTTTGCTATCCTGAATTGATTGGAATGTTGTTACTGGTCTGGGAATCTGTTTTGGATACAGACAGACAACCTTTATTGGCATGTCAGAGATAAGAATACATTAAAATTTAGGAATACATCAAAAGTATGGCTGTTGGACAGCAAACAAAAAAAGAACTGATCAATTAATAGTTTCCCTGGTTCGAATTACAGATTGAAGAAAACAAACAACATTAAAAGTTATAGGAGCGTTTGTCCCAGAGAGACCTTGAAACTCTCAGGAAGACCACGCCATGTAAAAAGAAGGATGTCCAGAAATTTTTCTCGAATCATAGTATAAAATGGAAAATTTAAAAGAACTTGGGAAATGGGTTCAATAGCACCCTGACTAGAGTTCTAAGTTCAAGTCTAAGTTCCCTTCTTCTTTGTTTTAGGGGTTTTTTGGCATCTTCCAGAGAAGATGGCCAATGGCAGTATGTTAAATCTGCCTAACATAAATGCCGCTTGTTTGATGGGGATCAGGTAGAGAACAAAAATAAGTAGCTTTCTGGCCCAGTGTCTGGGATAATCTCAGATGAATTGGGGAACAGGTTTTCCTGGCTGCCTCAGTCAGGCACTGAAACTGAATATCTAGAAGCCTGCATTTAATTGTGTAGAATATTGTGGAAGCAGATGATAATTAAAGCGGGTCTAGAAGTATTCCTAAGGACCTATTTTTTTTTTTTTACTATTTTCAGCCAATTAGGTTCATAATGATCTGTCAACATTAAAAAGGTAAAGTTTCCAGTAGCATCTTGCTGGTTTCGAGACAGATCGCAGCATATGGGCCACAATTAAGAAGTCCAAGAGTTTTCTGCAAAAAAAAAAAAAAAAAGGATTGCAACCCTCTGCTGATTGGTTAATTGCACTTATCCAAATGGGAGTGCCATATAGAAATTGTGAACTAGATTTTGCATTGAAGGCTTTTAAGGCCATATCTGTTGCCTCTCAAGTAGAAAAAAATGGGCAATGGCCTCAGCACTGTTTCTTGCTAGAGTAGTAGCACATTTGGGGTGAGTAGCCCAGCTCCCATTGTAGTAGAAATTGATCCCCAAATATTTAAATGATTTGACCTGCTCAATGGGATTTCCCTGGATTGTCCATGTGAACTGTTTCCAGGATTTGGAAAAAACTAGGATCTTTGTTTTCCCATAATCCAAAGTTAACCTGTTGTTGTTACAGTAGGTCAAGCATTGGTGTAAAAGATGCCTCGGTCCAATTCGAGAACATGAAAGTAAAATGGTGTCATTTGCATATAAAAGAACTGGGATATGGCGTTGGCCAATTTGGGGAACATGTCCATCAATTTCAAACAATGATGGAGCCAGGACATTTAGAAACAAATTAAAAAGTGAAGGGGCAAGGATGCAACCCTGTTTTACACCTTTGCAAATCGGGATTTGGGGGGTTAGATTTCCCTGTAGATTGAATTTGACCTGACAACTGGTATGTGTATATAGGTTTTTTTTAATTAAAAAAAAGCAATCTGGGATCTATATTCATTCTAGCCATCTTGTCCCATAAGAGGTCTCTTGGGGTTAAATCAAATGTCGCCTTAAGGTCTAAAAAGCTTGTTACCTGGTTTCCCACTGTATTTAGTAACAAGGTGTGATAATACTGCACAGTGGTCCAGAGTAGATTTTCACCAACAAAACCATATTTGTTCTGGTCCTAGAATGTTATGGTCAGTCATCCATCCATCTAGTTTACTTAGAAGGTGTTTGGCATAAAGTTTGCCAACTACTGATAAAAGGCTGATTGGTCTATAATTTTCGGGAGAGGAAGGATCACCCTTTTTTAAAAATAGGGACAATTATTGCATTTGTCCAAGACTTTGGCATTATTCCAGTGTTATTTATCAAGGAAAATAAAGCATCCAAAGGAGGGGCTCACCATTCTGGGTGAGACTTCAGTAGTTCTGGGGAGACTGCAACAGGGCTTTTTTTGGTTTAAGATAAGTGATCAGGGTAATAATTTCCTCAGGGTACACAGGTGGCCATTCGGGGGTCTCAGAGGTATCACATTCTGTGGATTTGGGGAAACTTGCACCATTTTCATTAAAAAGGTTTAAGAAACATGAAGACCAGATATGGGAGGGAATTGATGGTGATGGAATTAATTTCCCCCAAGAAGCACCAGAAATTAGGGCCCAAAATTTCCCACAGTCATTTGACCTGGATGCCCTGATCAATAGTTCCCACTGGTCCCTGGCAAACTGGAGCTTCTTGGCTTTGACTAAGTCTGACAGCTGTTGTTTAACAGTTAAGTATACCTTTGGTAGGGAAGAGGGTTTTTTTGCTCCGGTAATGGTGATAAATGAAACAGAGCGTGGACTTCAAACATAAACATTTTCTGTTGTACCATGCGTTATACTTGGGTTTGTGTCTGGAGGGCAAAATGGGAGCAGGGTTAAGTAGGGAAATAAAGCTGGAGACTAAATTATCATATGAAGGTACAGCTTCAGTGGGGTTTGAAGAAGTCATAAGGGAGGAGCGCAGGTCAATAATCGTTTGCTTGGTGACTGATAGCTGGACTCTCTCTGTATGTTTTGGATACAGGTTTTTGTATTCCAGAATCTTGGAACCATTAATTTTACATTCATCCTTTTCTTGCCCAGAGGAAAATGAAGTATACCCTGGAAAACAGAGGCAGTACTTTCTATGGGAACACCTGGCCCTCCAGGTCTTGAGCCAGCTCTACCCCATATAAAAATAATGGCCCTCTCAATAACAGGTGGTAGACCAGGTCTAAGGAGTATGGGGGCCAAGTCTTTCTTCTATTGAAAAAAATGGCCCTTTAAAACTAGGGGTATGCATTCGGATACCCAACAAGCCAATTGGAAACAGCTATTTTCAGGTTTGATTTTGTCTTGGGGGAGTCCAAATGCACACCCCTAGTTCAGAACCAGAAGTTGGAGCTCAGTGAAAAATGCCAGGACAAAGTATATCAGAAGCACAAGGAGGAGTTCAGCAAGAGAGCACCATTGTAGGAACAGGAATGTGAAACTGTGCTGATGAAACATAGGATGAGCAAGGATATAGGAGAATGTGATCAATAAAGAGTGTCTTGGGATTTCTGAGGCCGAGAGAAAAAGATTTAAATTAAAAAGGGATCACTGCTGTTGACCCTATTCATCCTGCTCCCACCCTCAGGTATCTGCTGCCATCAAGTTGCCAGTGTGGCAGTTCTCTTTTTTCCCCTCCTTCACTGCTGATCCTGAGAGAGCCCCAGGCAAACACAGCTGCAGCATTTCCCCCCCTGAGCAGTGCCCAGCCACAGAATTGCACGTCCACTATCCAGAACCTCCAATCCTTTGACCCATTTTCTGATAAAAATAAGGGCAACAACTTACTCCTGGCAGGGGCTAAAGACTACATCCATATAGGGATCCAACAAAGAAACGGGAGAAAAAACATTAACTATTCTTCAGGGAATTGCAGATGACTATGACAAAAAGAAACTTGTGACTTATATTAAAACATACATTAACAACAAAACATGAATTAATTGATAATTAGTGACCTTGTGGGGGGCCTGTGAGACATAGAGGAATTCCAACTTTTCCCCTTGTTTCTGCCCTCCAAGCAGCCCTCTCCCATCCATTGTATCTCCCTTCATCCAGTTTCTAAACAGCTAAAAAACATCTGCCAGAGTACTCCTTGACAACCAAAGCTTCTAGGAAGCGGCCTGCTAGCAGGAAT
>NW_015162544.1:127556-141072 GCF_001447785.1 Gekko japonicus | reverse complement strand
TGCCAGGCGGAATGAAGCAGAAATCCTTTTAGGGCTAAGGGGCCAAGGAACCTCAAAAAGGCTCTCTGGTCAATCCACACACATTGTTATTTCCAATCAGGTTTTGGGCAGGTGTGTCCCTTGCCTAGGAGCCTAGTATGGTGATACAAGAGCAGCCAGTTATCCCAGAGGGCAAACCAATTTCCCTTAGCTCTTCTGAAGTGGGGTGGTCCAAAAAGCAGACCCTGACCAAAGGTCCAATGAACTGGGCAAAGTGGATGCAGTGGCCCGGATGCAGTGGTCAACCTCCCTTGCTCCTCATATGCCCTCTTTGCAGGCCACCACTCCCAGGGCCACCTTTTCTATCCTCTTGCACCCCTTCCCCCAAAGGTGCTCATCTGGCCTCTTCCTTGCCCAGCTGGCCCTTCACTGGTGTAGAAGAACAGGCAGGGGGGCTGGTGTTGGTAGTGGTAGTGGTACCCAGGCTGAACCATGATGAGTCAGTGCCCAAGCTGCATCTGGGCTCTCCAGAGGCTTGGCTCTACTCAGCTCAGTTGGCTCACATCCTCCTCCCTTTTCCCCATTACCTCCACCAGTAGCATCTTCAAAATGGCAGCTGAGATTCTGCAACATAGCACCATAAGACCTCTGTTCTCCCACCCCCACACAAACACTTTACAATTTAAAACTGGTATATCTTTATGGATTTTTGTGCAAACCTGGGGGCTGGCCTAGGTTTATTCAAATGTCCTCGACATGTCTTCAGATCATCCACGTATCAAGACCCGAGACCAGAATAAAATATAGATGTGGACTGGTAGAGGGAGTAAACGTCTAGTTATAGTTGAATTTAGTGCTGACTTTTGCTATAGGCTAGAAGTCTGGATTAACTGCAAACCACTTGAGCAAATGTGTCTCACATACAGCCAGTATATGCCTGGCAAGGTTCATCACCTTCCTTAGTGAATTTCACACTTTGTTTTTCTTCTGGTGAAGCTTAATTCAAATCCTAGATTGGGCTGCCTACTGCCCAGTTACCTTTACTAGGACAGGTATTGGAAGAATACAGAATTAGTGTTAAAAAAAAAACCAAAACCAAAATTTGGCCTTTTCCACACATGTAGTTTGCTTTGGTTCTTTTCTACAATTGTATAGTGGGTTTTTTTGTTTTTGTTTTTGCTTTTGTTTTCCACACATTTTTCTTCCTTTGGTGTTTTCCTGGCTTTTGAGGAAGAATGATTTATTAAATTTATGGGGAAATTATGTTGGGTGATGTTGAGTGACACTTGCCCTGCATTGATTCCCAGTGGTTTTTTATGAATATTTGTTGATTTATTTACATAAGTATTTTGGACTTCATGACAATACTGTGATAATATCATTTTTGATAGCATATCTGTCACAGAGCATATATAAAAGGAGAAGGGGAGGACTCTGGAAGCAATTAACATAGAAGGTTTCCACAGACCAAAGAAGTTACATGATCAAAAATGGGTACATATGGCAAGCCAGCAAGGTGTAGTGGTTAGAGTTTCAGATTAGAATCTAAGAGACCCAGGTTCAAATCCCCACTCTACTATGGAAGCTTGCTGGGTGATCTACTCACACGCTCTTAGCCTAACCTACCTTCCACCAGGCTTTTAATTAGGGCAACAGACGTCCCTCCCTCTTTACTGGGCCTCCACTCAATGGGTCAGAACTGCATATTAGAGTTGGCATCTGTGAGGTTTTAATGTCAATGGCAATGGCACTGGATGAAAGCCATTGTGGGATTTTATTAGTGTTTTAATTGTATTAATTGTATATATTGTACTTTATTAAATTTGATATAACCCGCTCTGAGCCTGCCATGCAAGGGAGGGAGGGATATAAGTCAAATAAATAAATAAATAGGGTTGTTATAAGAATAAAATGGAGGAGAGCCATATAAGGCACTTTGGGTCCCCAACTGGGTAGAAAAAATGGAGTAAATAAATATGTAGTAAGAAGACAACGTTTCACCTAGAGTGTTAATCTAAATTAGTAACTAAATTAGTAGAGCTCTTGCACGAACATCTCCAACTGCACTTAAACTTCTCTAGGTCACTCAAGGCAAGGTTTTGAGAAGCAAAGGAATAATCAAGTTGAATTTCACACTTTGTTTTTCTTCTGGTGAAGCTTAATTCAAATCCTAGATTGGGCTGCCTACTGCCCAGTTAAAACAGCTCCTATGGCCAGTATGAATGGGAAGCCATAGCCCTCTATTATGGGTATCAAAAGCCCACTAATTAAAGGTTTGCAGTGATGGGGTTTCAGTGAATTTCACCTTCATTTGTTTTTGTTTTTTTAAGTTTCAGCAGTAACTCAAACCTGGCATGAAAGACGAATCAGACCCACAAAAGGCTCATTGTTAATGGCATGAAGCTGTGCCTTGAATGGAATGAATGACATACAAAGCCAGATGGAGAAAGCCAGATTTCTTTAACATAATATTGCTTATTGTTTTGCACTCTGAAAATATTAAGAAACCAAAAAAATCCAGAAATGGACTTAGTGAAGGAATACTTCTCCCTTTACCTCATAGCTTAGAAACAAGCACCTTGTTTGATTTGTGGATCAGAAGTGAAGACAGCTGTGACAAACTCCAGTGACAGATTATAATTAAACTCTGCAGAAAAGGGGCTCGGTAGCAAAAAGAAAAAGGATCCCAGAAGCTGACTGTCAACATATATTTTGCTTCGTACTGATATTAAAATAACAAAATGCACTGAGAAAAGTAGTTGCTGTCACATAACGTGGGTGGAATGTTGCATCCAATGTGTAAAGAGAGGATTTTAAACAGATTGCTGGCTGCTTAGTTTCAATAACTACTCGAGCTTCTTTTGCTCTTTACATCACTGAAGGAAGTTCATAATTAACCTTATGTTCCCATTAACCCTGAGAACATAAGCCTGTTGAAGCGCAGCTTCATACTTCACATGCCGTACACATCACTCATGTCTACACCAGTGTTATTAGAAGTACAGTGAGGATGCCATACAAGCATCTTTAAACACTCTGATGTGCCTAGCATTTTCCAACACATCTACATAAAAGTGTGACCTATCTATGTCAAACATGTTTACTGCTGGAAATATATAGTAATCAAATTTCTGTCTACAGAGTAGAGAGCTGTCCTAAGTTTCTACAATGTCTTGGCTGTATAGAAGCAAAGAAAGAAGAGGGTTCTGTGCCTAAGGGTTGTGTAGTTGAGATCCTTTTAGAAGATGTCATTGTAATGTGGGGTAAAGAAAGCTGCACCTGTTCAAAAGCACTCTTCTACAAAGCTATTTAGATAAGGAAGCCTGTCTTCCTTTGCATCTGGTTATGCATCTGGTTATCCCAAATTGTCCTTTACAACTCCCTGCTACTTCTACAGGTGTGAACGGGAGCTCCTTTTCATGTTTCTAATATTTATAGTGCGGGTCTCTTAATAAATTAAGGAAAATATAAGAATACACCATGGCTCTGCTGGTTTCAGAGTCTGAAAGAAGCAACTGATTTATCCCATGTAATGATTTACTTGTCAACACCTCTGGGAGGATATTAAACTTCTTCAGAAACAGTACCTTAAAGCACTGTATGAGCAATTACAATGTACAGATATTTCATACCAAAAGAAGGAAGAGACAGAGAGGGAGGAGGTTGCCCACACAACTGAAATATTGCTTTGATTTCCACTTAGCTGTTTTCAAATGTTGTATCCAGAGTTAGAGGTCCCTTGTTCGCTTAGGTTACGGATGACTAACTTGCAGATCCTGGACCAGATCTCAATCCTACCAAGGTAACACCTAGGGCTTTGATTACTAGCCCTAATGCAAAATAAAAATTTGCTACATCAGAATATGGGGCAGTTAAGTCTAGCATCCTATGCCAGCTGGGAAGCTATCCCTAGTAGATCTCAAAAAGGAATACTATGGTCCCGGTCACACAAGTGGGATACTGCGCCGCTGAACGGAAGCAAATTAGAGCTGGAGCAAAAAGAACCGCGGTAGCGCAATCTGACGCACCCCCATGGCTCCGTGCTTCGGCCTTCAGCAGGCAATCAGACATAGCGCGGCAAAATGGACATTGCACGTTTGTGTGCATGTGTGGGATGGGAAACAGCACTGGCTGTGATGGGCTACCAGCGCTTCCCTGATCAGATGCCTGGAGTTACCGCGCATCATCCAGAAGGTAGTGCTCTGTTGCCGATACCTTTTCAATGCGCGTTTTTGGGTCGAAGGGATGGATTGGGGATGGGTGCATGATGCTTCCCAGATGTTGTGGTATGCTCGCGCCCATTTGATGTGCCCTCAACTTGTCCGTTTCGCGGGGCAAATCATCCCGTGTGACCGAGGTCTATATTTATCTAGCCACTGGTACCCAAAGGCATGCTGCTTTTGTTCATGGAGGTTCCAGTTAACTATCATGGCTAACTACTGCTTAGAAATTTGAAACAGGAGGACATCCACAGAGGTGGTTTGTCATTGCCTGCCTATGCATAACAACCCTAGACTTCCTCGGTGGTCTCCTATCCAAGGGCTGACCCTGCTTAGCTTCTAAGATCTGATGTTTGGGCCAGCCTGGGATATACAGGTCAGGGCATTCATATGTTAGGCACCATTTATATACCATTTATATGCAAATTTCATTAATATGGTGGAAGTGGGTGGGAGAACTGCAGCTTTATTCCATGTGGAGCAAACCATTAATCAAAGCAAAGTGATCACAAAGTTAGGTAGCATCTCTAGGTGAAAATAGCTTGTATACCACATTACACACTTGCAATAATTGCACTTTGCTGGAAGGGGCCATTAGACTACATGATAAATACATTCCAACAAATGATACCTTCGCAACCTGGCTTGCAAAGCAACAGGCTGGCAATGAGCAAGACAGGTCATGAATCCATCAATTTTCACAGTTGACAAGCCTCCCTATTCCAAATACCAGACATTACCCTAATTTTCAATTTCTTGCTTTTGTACCAGCAGAATCAATGCCACAAAATCAATTAAAGGAGATTTCCACAGTGAAAGCAAGCTTCCCAGTTTGTGTCATGTGGTGATTACATTCCTTGCCAGCTACTTCTGGAGATAATTAAAAACTTCCTCAGAAACATTACCTTGAAGCGCAGCCTGGGCAGCTACCATGCCACATAGGGTACTTCATGCTGAAAAGGTTATGCTTTATGGAGATAGATCTCCTGGCTTAACTAACGGATGGGTGTTTGCCTGCCTTTACAACCTCTCATCTTAACAGCTTATAACACTTTTAATGAACAGCTAAAGGCACTGAGTGTTTACAAACAAACATTCATGGTAGATAAATGGTCCTGACTACATACATTTAACTCAACTGTGGCTTGAAGAATCCATCTAATGACTCCTCTGTTATACTTACTAACTGGCAGAACAATTTGCTGCGAGGCTTGAAGGCTTCGACAGCCTAGAACATGTGAATGCTAAGCAAAGCTGTAGTCTTAGCTAGTGTAGCATTCTTTAAGAAGAACTGCAATGCAGATAGAGCCTCGCTATGTAAACTGCAAGGCACTGGACCATGTGTTGATTGAGTGAGTGCAGAAAATCTAATTTAAACCAAGTGGGCAATTATAGGCCCACAATTGGTGATTACCTGTTCCACATTTATCTTTAGTGATATTTATCTCTCTCTCTCTTTCCTAGGTTTCCATCATAACACAGATTACTTTTTCCTTTAAGATGCTTTACAGACCTAGTATTTTATTCGTGGCAAAATATGAGCTGCTGGATACTGACACTAATTGACTTTAGCTGCCATCAAACAAAACTGCACCAAGAATCAAATCTGCTATAGCATCCCCTGTAGGAAACCATTTATTGTAAGATTTCTATTATTTTAATGGTAAACTCCATTTATGCTGCAAAGAAACTTGAGCTTGTAAAGATAGGGTGGGGGGAAAAGGTACTACCTGGAATTTCAGTGTGCTTGTTAAGAAATATATATGTTACCATAACATATGAACATAAACTGCAGTCTTGCTTAAAACCACATTTAAATAAACTGGATTTAACTACAGAATTGGGGCCATAAGGTCTAGCCCATAACTGCTAGCAAATCGGTGAAAGGGAAAAGTTTGTGCCAGCTATTTTAATAAATAACATAACATCTATGGCACTGGTTTCTTTCATCTTCCCCTTTTTCTATAGTAGCGATGTTGAAACGCTGTCTGCATATAGCATTGAGGACTATGAAGAGCCACATACAGAGTAGCGCTTGTCAATAAGAATCAGTGTAGGGTAGTGGTCTGTGTGCCAGATGGGACACTTGGGTTCAAATCCTTACTCAACCATTAATTTCATCCTGGTCCAATCACTGTCTCTCAGCTTAGCCTACTTCACAGAATTGTTGACAGTAACAAACTGAATGAAGAAGGTTCTGATAAAAATGTATTACACAGACAGTCACTTAGGACAGAGATGGGGCTCAATAGGAGGTTTTTAAAAACTCTCAGCCCTGTGTGCCATGCTTTCTCAGCTTGGATATTCTAGGTACCTTTTTAACATTATGGACAGCGCTGGTGGAGTCAGTTTTCTTTGGGTTCATCTAATAGTGTTACTGTGATGTTTAACTGTTGAAATCCCAGGTGTGGAATAACCACTGAATTTACAGAAGGTGTTTGGTGTAGTGGTTAGGAGTGTGGACTCTAATCTGAGAGAACTGGGTTTGATTCCCCACGCCTCCACAGGCAATTGCTGGTGTGACCTTGGGTCAGTCACAAGTTCTCTCAGAGCTGTTCTCTCAAGAGCAGTTTCTGCCAGAGCTCTCTCAGCCCCACCAACCTCACCGGGTGTCTGTTGTGGGGAGGGGAAGGGAAAGGAGATTGTAAGTCGCTCAGAGACTCCTTCAGCTAGTGAAGGGTGGGGTAACCATAAGAACATAAGAGACGCCAATTTTGGATCAGGCCAAAGGCCCATCCAGTCCAACACTCTGTGTCACACAGTGGCCAGAAATACCAGTGCCATCAGGAGGTCCACCAGTGGGGCCAGGACATTAGACACCCTCCCACTGTTGACCCCCATCTAGCGCCAAGAAGACAGAGCATCACTTGCCCCAGAGCCCATATCTATACCTTGTGGCTAATAGCCACTGATGGACCTCTGCTCCATATGCTTATCTAATTCCCTTTTGAAGCCGTCCATGCTTGTAGCACCCACCACTTCCTGTGGCAGTGAATTCCATGTGTTAATCACTCTTTGGGTGAAGAAGTACTTCCTTTTATCCGTTCTAACCCGACCGCTCAGCAATTTCATGGAGTGCCCACGGGTTCTTGTATTGTGAGAAAGGGAGAAAAGTACCTCTTTCTCTACCTGCTCTTTCCCATGCATAATCTTATAAACCTCGATCATGTCACCCCTCAGTCGTCTTTTCTCCAAGCTAAAGAGCCCTAAGCGCTTTAACCTTTCCTCATAGGGAAAGTGTTCCAACCCTTTTATCATTCGAGTTGCCCTTTTCTGCACTTTTTCCAAAGCTATAATATCCTTTTTAAGGTGTGGTGCCCAGAACTGCACACAGTATTCCAAATGAGGTCTCACCATTGATTTATATAGGGGCATTATGATATTGGCTGATCTGTTTACAATACCCTTCCTAATAATCCCCAGCATAGCATTGGCCTTCTTTATTGCAGTCACACACTGTCTCGACATTTTCAGTGAGTTATCTACTACAACTCCAAGATCTCTCTCTTGATCTGTCTCTGCCAGTTCAGACCCCATCAATGTGTATTTATATTTAGGATTTTTGGCTCCAATGTGCATCACCTTGCACTTGGCCACATTGAACCCCATTTGCCATGTTGACGCCCACTTGCCCATCTTTGACAGATCCCTTTGGAGTGCCTCACAATCCTCACTGGTTTTCACCACCCTGAACAACTTTGTATCATCCGCAAATTTAGCCACTTCACTGCTTACTCCCATCTCCAAATCATTAATGAACAAGTTAAAAAGCAGTGGACCAAGTACTGATCCCTGTGGTACCCCACTGCTTACCCCCCTCCACTGGGAGAACTGCCCATTTATACTCACTCTCTGTTTTCTATTAATTAGCCAGTTTTTGATCCATAAAAGGACTTGTCCTTTTATCCCATGATTTTTGAGCTTGCTTAGGAGCCTTTGATGAGGAACTTTATCAAAAGCTTTCTGGAAGTCAAGGTAAATAATATCTATTGGATCCCCCTTGTCCACATGTTTGTTCACCCCCTCAAAGAACATTAACAGGTTAGTGAGACAAGATCTTCCCTTACAGAACCCATGCTGAGTCTGCCTCAATAGGTTTTGTTCATCTATGTGCCTACTAATTCTTTCCTTAATAATGGTTTCCACCATTTTACCCAGTATCGACGTGAGACTGACTAGCCTGTAATTTCCCGGATCTCCTCTGAAACCCTTTTTAAAGACGGGAGTGACATTAGCTACCTTCCAGTCCTCAGGAATGGAGGCAGATTTTAAGGAAAGATTACATATTTTTGTCAGGAGTTCCACAAGTTCACATTTGAGTTCTTTCAGAACTCTCGGATGTATGCCATCTGGGCCTGGTGATTTATCAGTTTTTAAGTTGTCTATCAGTTTTAGGACCTCCTCTCTCATCACCACAATCTGACTCAGGTCTTTCAACACCATAAATCCAATCTCTTCTTCTCTACTTCTGTTTTTGGTGGGTAACCAAAGTTGTGAAGCAGCAGCAATACAGGAAAAGCTGTTTGCTTGCTTGTCATTTCTTGCAGTGCAGCCTAGGGTCACCTTTGACCCAATTACCCAGAAAGTATTATGGAATGAGGGACCCATCAGATGTTTTTTCCTCAAGTGCCCCAGGCGGTTCAGATTAAATCTGAGGGATTTTCCCTTCCACCCTCCAGCAGAGGTGGCAATTGTTTCACTCATTGCTTCTGAATCACTGTGTCATTTGATGGTGATGAAAACAGAGAAGATGGGTGCCATCAAGAAACTGACCTAGAATTCCTGTGGAGAGGAGCCTTATTTGTAAGGGAGACCTATGTGATGCTGCTCTGCATTCTAACAGTAAGTTACTGAGACTGCTGTATTTTTAGGTAGATAGTAGTTAGTTTGGTAAAAGTCTCTTTGGAAAGTTCTGAATTTAAACAGAGACACTACAGGGTTGGATAGCCCTCTCTATTTTTTATAGGGTTGGATAGCCCTCTCTATTTTTTAACCTTTCCCATTTAGTTGTTTTTTATTAGTCCCTCAGCTTGTAGATGTTCAGGTCTTCCTCCTATACTGCCCAAACTTGGAGCTTAAAAACAGAGAGACAAATATGTGTTTCTGCAAAGGCAAGCAACTGGCAGAAAATGCCCCTCATCATCTTTCACCCCCCAATGCCCTCTGTGTATGAGTACTAGCCGTGTCTTGTCTAGAAGCAGGCCAGCGTGTGGCCTGGAAATGTACACTAAAACAAGTTGGAACAGAGCCAAACAAAATGGTTCCCAGCAGCAAAGAACAAGTCTGAGCTTGTTATGTTGTGGAGGTGGCTTTAGGGCATTGGTCAAACTAATAGTTTCCCCCCAGCCAAAACAAAGAGATATTTGTCTCTGTATTGGAGCCCACAAGAAAGAAGACCTCCTCACAGATACAAAATCCTTTCACCTGCCTCATCCCTTCCTCGTGAAATCATGCTAACCAATAGGCTATTCACACAACTGGGTAGCATTTTCTCTCCAGCAATCAGGGATCATCAATGGATCATTAACTTCTCACATTAACAGTTCCTTTTTGCACCAGGAAATCCATTCATCCACACAGTTGCAAAATATGACGTCTTTGTCTTCTCCTGGGAATCCTACTCAGTGCTTCCCCTGCACATTGTTTTGGTCCCAGTTAATCCCTTCAGCAGTATTGTATCATGGGACAGGTGCATTAGCATGTCCTCAAATCCCATTTTCCCTATAACTAGGCAGCCCCATCTCCATTGCTGTGTGTCTGTTCTAAGCACCTACTGACAGGTCACCCCCAAACTTTGGGTCACATTCCATCTTCAAAGTCTCTGGTTCATGGACTTCTGATCTCCTGGATAGGTAAAATGTAATTCCCCAACATTCTCCTATTATTCCCACTCACCTCTGTACTTCCATTACTTGTGTGTATGTTTTAACATGTGTTTTATATCTGTATGTGTGCATTTTATTAGGATTTCTTCTTTTAATAAAAACAATCCTAAAAATGTCGGGGCGGGACATTTGCACGAGCCTTCAGGGCATAGTGGTCCGACCATGGTACCACTTTCGCAGTAATCCGGTCCACCGTAATCCCCGCCACGAAGATTAAATTAAGCATTTGCCCAGCCTGGTGCGTGGGGGTCGATACCCATTGGGAGAGTCCTAGCGATGCCATGGACACCACTAGTCCATAGCCCGACTAGAGGTTGTGTCATCGGCATGGACATTGAAGTCACCCAAGACTAAAAGCCTAGAGTGCTCCAGCGCCCAGCCTGCTACGGCCTCCAGTAGGGACAGCAGACTACTGCATATACTCCCATTTCACATGACAACTTTTTCTCAGTATGCTGCGTAAGTAACATTAACATTGCATGTCAACATTAACATTTACACATCAACAATTCTAATCTGTGAATTAACACTCAACATTCTTCCCACTCCAATGAAACAGATTCTTACTGTGCTCAACAATGGCAACAATGATTCCCCAGGAGGAAAAGTACAATCTTTCCCTGCAATGGGGACCAAAGCAGCTGACATCATTCTCCTCTCTCCCTTTCGACTTGCACAACAACCCTGTGAGGTAAGTTAGGCTGAAAGTCTGTGACTGGTCCAAAATCACCCGCTCAGCTTCCACAGCAAGAACCTGGGTCTAGCAGATCCTGCTCTGAAGTGCTGACTGCTACACCTAGGGTAGTCAACCTCCAGGTGGAGCCTGAAGATCACCAGGTATCACAACCAAACTCCAGACAACAGATCTCTTCCCCCCCTGGAGAAAATAACTGCTTTGGAGGGTGGGCTGTATGGCATTCTGTTCAGCTGAGGCCTCTCCCTTCCCCAAACTCTGGCTTCCTTAGACTGGCTTCCTCAGACACAGAATATCCAGGAATTTCCCAACCTTAAGCTGGCAACCCTAGTCAAGACTGGTCCCAATGAATTCCTCACAAAGGCCTGGAAAGGGTTTCCTTCCATTGTCTTTTTACTGATAGAACCAAGTTTGGTTGCCTACCAACAGCCACTTAGGGAGGAGTTAGTCCCACAGAAGAGCCAAGCAAGAGAAGTGTCTTCATCAGAAGAGACAGCCGTTTGCCAGTTATTCTGACAGGGAACAGTGGCTGAAGTGGGAGTGGGTGGGGAAGAGGAGCAGACCCAGCACCCAGCCAATGGCATGTGAGTACTCTTGCATGGCGGCTGATGGGCCAATGGCTCATGGAGCACATTGCACAGCCAATGGTAGAGCTTGAAATGGCCAATACACTAAAAGGATTATTATATAGAGATAACTTGTTAATGAGCATTGTGGAAATATGAACCTGACAAGTTCCAGCTCTTTTGAATTCTTCAGTGCTTGAGTAACCCTACTTATTTTCCCACAAATCCACATTTTGCAATTCCACCACATTTTAGTCATTATCCATGTTTTTAAAAATCACCCTTAAACCATCAATATATGAGTAGTTAAAGTAACAAATATGATATTTCTGGAGGTATTCTTATTTGCTCTTTAACAGTCCTCTTTTTACATGTCATATTTAACTTTACATTTTAGCCCTCTTAAAACAATGGAAGCAAGGAAGCTGCAAGGACTTGCAGGGATCCCTGCATTTCCCCCTGTATGTCCTTACCCCCATGTGATGGACAAGCAAGGTTGTGCCTCTCCCTAAGAGCAACCAAAGACCAATGAAAATGGTCAATTTGTATTTAAAGGCTCCCAGTTATAGGAATATGATGTCAGTTCAGAAGTTCAATGTAAGCAAAACATTGTTAGTTACTTTCCTCAGTGGTGTGTGTGTATTATGGCATGGACTGAAATGAAAGAACCTGAATAACAACAAATTCTGATATACTAATGGCAGTTGGAAGCAGGACAAGCAGGTGTGACACCATCACTGTCTTTCTTTTCTGACAGAAATTCTTTCTTATAGAGACAATTCTGGCCACAGGGGTATTTTGCCTCAGTGTATTTGCTCTAATGGGTAGTTGTCATAGCAATTTCAACCATAGTATAGCACCTGTTAGATATTTCAAGGATACACTGTCATAATTACATAAAACTAGACTATGGATGGAAATATTTTTTTAGATTGCATCTGTTACCTGAAGGCAGATTTGTATGAATAAAGTAAGATAAATTTAAGAACCTCTTTAAAACAAAAAATCTGCTATTGCAACTATTATGTATCTGCATAATAAAAACCAGAAATCTAGATCTGTGCAGCATGGTGGCAAGAAAAAATTGACAGGTGAAAAACCAACAGAGAATGGTTTCAGGCATTTGTGGGTGCTGAAAGGGCAGAGATTGAGTGGAGAGGGCAGAGATGGGAGGGGTTGTGGCTCAGTGGTAGATCATCTGCTTGGCATGCAGAATGTTCCAGGTCCAATCCTCCATATCTCCAGTTAAATGATCTGGCAGTAGACCTCTGCCTGAGACCCTGGAGAGCCACTGCCAGTCTGAGTAGACAATACTGACTTTGATGGACCAAGGCAATTTCATGTGTTCACTATAAGCCAGTTTCATGTGTTCATGAAGTGGTTAAGAGCATGGACTCTAATCTGGGAGAACCAGGTTTGATTTTCCCACTCCTCCTCATGCAGCTGCTGGTGTGACCTTGGGTCAGTCATAAGTTCTTTCAGAGCTGTTCTCTCAAGTCTACGGTTCTTGGGAGAGCTCTCTCAGCCCCACCTACCTCACTGTGTGTCTGTTGTGGTGAGGGGAAGGGAAAGGAGTTTGTAAGCTGCTTTGAGACTCTTCTCTTCTTCTCTTCTATTCAGATTAAAAGTTCAATGTCCTTTGGGCTTCACTTTGGGCAAGCAACTGGAACTTTAAAAAGCAGGAGGTAGGATTGCTTGCATTGCTTGCCTGTTGTCTCTACTTTTGCTTTCCAAAATACTGATAAACTCTTTTCAAGCACTTTTCATACATTGCCTTATACCTTCTACTATCTTTCAGTAAAATTCTCACTTAATTATGATAACTTTGCAATTTACCAAATTTGCCCAACTTTATCCATTCTTTGTTTTTGTTATTTGTTGAAAATTAATACACATCCCTGCAATGCATACTACTCCTTGTTATCTAGACATTGCATATGTACCTCTGTGAAGATCCAGAGAATTGCTATTACAACAGCACTTCCTGTATATTGCCAAATTATTTGAAGCTTCCATTAGCTTGATTGGTATGCCAACTTGGGTTCCAGCTGCCACCTGCTATACTTTCTGCTTTTCTGGGAAGCATAAAGATAGAAAGAAGAAGAGATGGAAGCACTCAGGGCCGGCCCCAGCTTATTTTGCACCCTAGGCGAGGATCCCTTCTGGCACCCC
>NW_015162544.1:126812-127295 GCF_001447785.1 Gekko japonicus | reverse complement strand
TCCCTTTGGATGAATGTTTTGGGGCCCCCCCCCCCGGAGCCCGGTGTTGCAAGGGGAGATTTTGCGGTGGGAGGAGGCCGAAGGAGGGACCCAGAAGAAGCGAGTCGAGGAATGGATTTGACTGATGTTGCCCAGGAATAAATTGACGTAGAGAGGTGCAGAGTTGGAGTGTGACCTGGGCAGTGACACCTGGCCTTCTGACCACCGCCTGGGCTTTTGACGAGGCGCAGCAACCCCAAGGAACCCTCCAGGGCCCTTTAGGCAGTGCTCAGCAGCCCTCCACACCAGTCTCCTCTGGTTCCGACAAGAGACATGAGGCAAAGGAGGGGCTTTTCAGCTGGCGGGAAAGGCTGGGGGGGGGGTCCGACCCCCCTCCGCCCAGGTGGGGATCCTCCAGCAGGGTGTCGTGCAGGGCCCAAAAGTTTCCTCCCAGACTCAGAGAGAGAGAGAGAGAGAGAGAGAGAGAGAGAGAGAGGGAGAGAG
>NW_015162544.1:97776-126787 GCF_001447785.1 Gekko japonicus | reverse complement strand
GTTCATGGCCTCGGCTGCTGTTGGGCAACTTTTTCTTTCCCCTTGCCTGCCCGCTGAGGCCGGCTCATCCTGCCCCTGCTCGTTAAGGCTGCCACCCTCTCTCAGGTGCTGCCACCACCACCATCCAGAGGATTTCTGCACCAACTGATCCACTTTTCTCGGCTGCTGCCTCGCTAAGATGCCCAGCGCCTTTCCTGGCCCCTGCTGGCAGAGCCTCCCACAGGCAGACAGGTTGCAGGAATGGGCTGCGCTGGGTAGGGGGGCTTTTGGCGGGGGGGCTGGGGGCAGTTTGGCACCCCTAAGGGCGGGCCCACTCTAGGTGAATGCCTAGTACACCTAGTGAGTGAGCCGGCCCTGGAAGCACTTACAACGAAATAGCACACTGAAGCAGAGACCAATATGGAGTGTTTGATTGTCTGTTTTTTTAAGTGAATCTTTATCTTGTTAAAGTGGCATAAAGTATATAGAAAATTTTCAGGCATCAAAACATCAGATCAATGACATGCATAAATATTGTTCAGGCTGAGGACTTTGAAAACATAACGCAAAGACAGAAAAGAAAGTGATTGTATAGTTGACATGTGTATGCAGGGGATTTGAGGATTGGAAGATATGATCTAAATGGGTGGTTGATCCTGCCAATTTCTCTGAAGATTAATAATTAGTTCAAAATAATGAACTACAGTAGGAGATTCTGGGGAAATTTCAGCTTGTTCACTAATAGTTTTTTATGAAAACTATGCCTGCATGTAACAATCCAAGAGTTCCGTATAAAGAAATGTTCTAACTAGGAAAATGCTTCTATCGCTACTCAGGATTCAAGAGACCAACAGAAAACTTAGTGCAATGCAAGTGCCTTGACATAAATTCCATTGAAACCAATGGGACCTGCTTCCCATTGTGCAGTGTGTATTGCCAAGTGGCAATGATTCTTGGTGATATGGAGAACAATAAACACACTTTTGGAAAGGAAACAGATTTATTTAAGCAGTCTAGAGAGGTCTACAGAAAAGAAATCATATTTACAGAAGAGCCAATACAAGAGAATAATACATGCTTATGTCCCTTCGTCTGCTTCAAATCCCTGGAGTCTAGCAGCGGATGGGCCTCCCTCTGGCAAAATGGGCCAAGATTAATTGTTGCTGCAATTCTCTGGGAGTTTTGCGGAACTTAGGACTTTGTCATAGCTAGCCTTGGAGTGGAATAGCACATCCAAAGCCAACATTAACATCGATACGTAGCAGAACAAAGTTAGAATTCAATGGCACTTTTAAGACCAACAAAGTTTTATTCAAGGTGTGAGCTTTCATGTGCATGCACACTTCGTCAGATGATGAAATGGAATTACATATCATAGTTGTATATATAGGAGTGGTTTGTTAAATTAGCATGCAAAATAGTGAGGATACCTTTTTTAACAGATCAAAAGAATGACAAGGTAGTTCCTGATTACCCACCTTGATTTAATGATATGTAGCATCCAAGTTATATAGTGAGACTGTCTGCACTATGATTACATAAGTGTATATTGAGGAAAACACTCCTAGGAGAGAGAGAAAACATTTCCAGGCTTGTGAAGAATATTCAGACCTGGCTTGCAAGACAATCTGGGTGAAGACAGAGAAACTGTGAAACACCACACCTAACTCCTTGAATTTAAAATGGTCTTAAACAAGCTATGCTACACAGTACTGGGGAAGAAAAAAATGCACACTTATTTAATTTGGAGTGTGTGTGAAATCAGAATTTCCCTTCCCTTCCCAAAATTAGATTTTGGAGAACTTGTGTTCATTTAACAGTTAATATTTAAATATTAATGATGAAATATTAGATATTACCTTCAGCTCTTTTGAAGATCAGAAATTATATAAACTAATTTTAGCATTTAATCTTGTAAAATTTTAAATAGTCTTCAAGCTTCCCCAATGGTTTTGACCCATTCTACTTTTTCTTTCAGTTTATTCCTCACAAGGATGACAGATTCCTTCCAAGAAGAAAATTCTGAAAAAGAACCTATAGTTTTATAAAGTGAAGTGAAAACTGCATTGAGAGCAGCTGGGAGAAACAAATCTTCAGGAGTAGATAGGATATCAGTAGAGCTATTCCAAGCCACAGATGAAGAGTCCATCAAAATCTTTAAAAATCTGCCAACAAATATGGAAAACAAAACAATGACCCACAGACTGGAAACGTTCAATTTAGATTCCTATGCCGAAATAGGGCAACATGTGCCAATAGTTAAAACACAAATATGGCAAAAAATTCCAATAGTTAATCAATAAAACAAGATAAAACCAACATTCAAAACAGCATAAAGTGTTCCAGATGTTTTAAAAGATCTTCAATCACAAGATGGCATCCTGGGGATAGTAGTCCCAATTCCATGGTATCCCGGGTATGTTAGATTCAATTCAATGGTATGGTTCCACATGATATTATACTATCTTGTCACAGGGCCATCACAACCCCAATGTTATCTAATCAATTGGTGGTGGTAAAGCAACAACGATGATGTGACGATGGTAATATAGTAGTGATGGTACGGTGGTGGGGTAGTGTGGTGGTGGTGACGGCTCCTACTCAAAAGCCTGGTGGAAGAGCTCCGTCTTACAGGCCTTGTGGAACTGCGCAAGGTCCTACAGGGCCCGGATCTCCTCCGGGAGCTCATTCCAAAAGGAGAGATCAAAGACTGCAGCAACTATTTGACCAACTATTCAGTAAGGTGATGCTCTAGAGGCATTAGATGACAACCAAGCTTTTGACTGTGTATATCATGAAAAGCGATGGATGGTTTTAAAACAAATGGGTGTGCTGCTGCAACATCTGATTATTTTGATGCACAACCTGTACTCTGGACTAGAGGCTACTGTTAGGACAAAATAATGAGAAACAGAATGATTTCCAGTTGGCAAAGGTGTCAGACAAGGATGTATTTTATCTCCCCATCTCTTCAATCTATATGAAGAACATATCATTAGATTTAGAGGAAGGTGGAGTATATGAAGAACATATCATTAGATTTAGAGGAAGATGGAGTGAAAATTGGTGGGAAGTATTTGAGATATGCAGATACCACATTATTGGCAGGAAATAATGAAGTTTTAAAATGACTCCTAGAAACTCCTAGAATTGTTAATATCAAAAATTAGAATAGAGCTGAAGAAAAACACCAAAACATTCACAGTGCCAATATACAATCTAAGCAACATTCCTGATGAATGTTAAAGCAGAAAGTGCCAAAGCAAGATTACATCTGAACATATGTACAATCCTAGATTGTCAAAAGTAATGACTACTGGGGAATTACACAACTTTAAGGTTGATGCTGCACCCAAGAAATCAGAAAAAGACTGAGACTGGGAAGGGAAGGCATGACCAAGTGGCGACCAAGATCAAAATAATTCATACCATACTATTCCCCATTACTATGTACTGGTGTGAAAGTTGGATAATGAAGAAAGATGACATAATGATTCCCCACTTCCCTTTATCCTTTTCTTTTCTGAGCAGCCCTGTTTCTTTCTTCTTTGTTTCTCTGTCTGTCCCACCCAGTTTGAATACATATGTTGACTCAGCCTAGGGGACTGGGGGACTGAATGCAATCCTTCTTTTGTCTTTGTCTGATAATGGCACACAAGAAGCTGATGGTAATTCAAAACTGCTTTATTTCACTTTTAAGAGAAAATGGTCAGGTAAGTATCAGGTTTAGGACTTATAAGGTTAACAGACAAACCCCAGCCCTGTCTTACCAGGTGCCATGTTTGTGGCCCAGGTCCAGAGCCAGCAAGGAAAGTAGCTGCCAGCTTCTGCCAGCTGTGTGGAAATTGGAAGGGGCAGCCCCCATGGCAACCTGGCCAGTGGGTGTGTCTTGAAGCAGGCCTTGTTACATGTTCCCTGCAGCAGGCCAGCCCCACCCCTATTTAAAGTGGAGCTGCCAGGGCACCCTACACAGTCTTATTCTGGCTCTCTCACCCTCCCTCATTACAATTGCTGCAAGTTGGTTTATTTTGATGTAGTATTATATTGTCACAGCTTCTGTGGTTTGGGCATTAGGTTGGATCCTTTTGGAAAGAGGCTGTGCCTGCATGCCTGCCTCTCCTGCTTGGGGATTCCCTTAAGGAGTCTTGGTGGAGCCATTAAGCAGCATGCCCAGCTCGGGGGCTGTCGGCTGGCTCTCACTTCCAGGTGGCATGGGGGAACGTGCAGTGGCCAGCAACCACGTGGACCCCAGGGCATGGCACTCCACAGTTTTCCCTTTCTAGCAGGTGGGCTGGAGGGACGGTTTCATCAGGAAGCAGGGGTTCACCCAGTGCCAGATCTGTCCCCATGCTGAGCCAATGCTCCTTTCACTTGTGTTCAATAAAGCTGTGGCCATCTTTCCTTTCCATAGATCTGTGTCTGGGTTTTCTTTCCACATGCCTGCTCCTCTAAGAACATTGGTCCCACAATAATAATGAGGTAAAAAGGTAAAAGGTAAAGGTTCCCTTGCTCGAAAGCCAGTCGAGTCTACAGTCAAGTATCTGTTTTGTTATACAGACAGGTCTTTAAAATTGTGGAGAGAGATCTCTTGACAGTCACTGCTCAAATAAACGAGCCAAAGCTTCTTCGTCTCAAAAATACTTAAGTCTGTGAAGGCAGGAACATTCACACATGTTTCAATTTTTCTTCTTAACCACTTGATAGGGATCCCCCCATTACTAGGAGCTATTTTCCTCACAGAAGGGCACTTGCCCCACTTCCCTAATTTCAGGACCCTCCTTAATCTTCTCAGTCTGCTTTACTCTCCTCCACTGTTTTCACTTCCTCTCAACTGTCATACTTAACTGCCACTCTCAGCTGCTACTCTCAAGAAGGCCACAGCCCTCAGTTCACAAGGCTGTTAAAGATACAATGTTTTGGAAGTCCTTAATGTTGCCATAAATCATTTAACACACTGCTAACTGACATAATTCCTACAGTTATAGGTTTTATAGTTAATTATTTTGGCAATCCTACAGTGCATAATCAGAAACCAGTATGGTATTCTAGTATGGTATGCTAGGGAAGAGAAGGCAAGGAGGGTGGATATTTGGGGCTGACATTTGGAAGGGAGACCACCAAAGAAGACTCTGCAAAGGAAGGCAAATTCAAATCTCTACTCAGATATGTAGCTCAGTGGTTGACCTTGGACCAGTTGCCCTCTCAGCAAGGCAGGATAAAAATGAAATGGATAGATAGATATCATGCACTACTAGCAAGATAAAGGTAAAGGTTCCCTTGCTCGAAAGCCAGTCGAATCCGACTCTAGCAAGATACTATATATTAAAATACAAGACACCACCTGCTCACTATCCTACAGTCTTAATTAGAAAAGAAGCAATATAGAAAAAGAGAAGAAATCAGATGGAAATAATGCTCTGTAATTCACTTTAATTCAGCAGCTACTTTTCCAAAAAAAGTATCAAGATGGATAGATGATAATGGAAACTTGCATTGCTTCTTTCTAAAATAAACACAAAGGAAGTGACATCAAAGACATTAATGATCTAAGGCTATTCCACTTGTTATCAAACCTATTGACTATTTTTTAAAACCTTGTTCTGTTAATGTAAGCACCTTCTTTGTATAGATTTAGAACTGCATATTTATTATTACTCAGAAGGTGAAGCAGGGATAATTGGGGGAACACAAGGATTAGTCATAGATGACAGAGCAGAAGACAAAAGTATTGTGAAAACGTATTCTTCCTTATCTATGTACCATGATTTTATCTCTTCTCTTTCCAATAAGCTTGCAGTGAGAACACTGTGTACTTAGACAGGAGATTGTTAAAGTCTCATTATAATAATAAAGTACCCAACATTTCTTTGAAAAAGGGACGAGAGTCTTTTAGCTGCATGACAGTTGCAGTCACACAATTACTCACAATTTAATAGGAAATAATACTCTGTCATTTTTAGCCCCTTTCACAGAATGACAAATGGTAGTTCTGATATTAGCCAGTTGTTCAAAAAATACCAACATAATGTGATTGAATGATGGAATATGATAATATTCATATACAAAAGAAAGTAATTTGGGGTGTGTGAATAATGTAGCAGTAAAGGTAATAAGTTCATGATTGCTGATTGCATGTAGAGCTATTAATTAGGGAATGGCTACACCAGGCCAAGGAGCTGCGGTGGCTCAAGTGGTTAAGACTCTGCGCTGAAGGCTGTGAAAGGTTGGTAGTTCAGCAGTTCGAGACCCGAGTTGCCACATGACGGAGTGAGCTCCCGTCTCTAGTTCCAGCTCCTGCCAACCTAGCAGTTCAAAAGCAATAAATTGCAAGTAGATAAATAGGTGCCACTTCAGTGGGAAGGTAACAGCATTCCATGCGCCTTGGTGTTTAGTCATGCCGGCCACATGACCACGAAACGTCTTTGGACAGCGCTGACTCTTCGGCTTTGAAACAGAGATGAGCACCACAACCCTAGAGTCGAATTCGACTGGCTTTCGAGCAAGGGAACCTTTACCTTTACCTTTACACCAGGCCACTGATACTCATGTCCCAGTTCTTGTGTACTTGACATGCTCACATATGTAACTATGGGGAATTTCAGACAACCAATATGTTCTGTTTCAGGAACTGTTCACTAACGGTTTCTGTACTGACATTTCAGACAGAACCGTTTTAGTAATGGTTCCCTAATGAAATATATTAACCCTTTCAGACACAAATGCTTCTGTCCCATTAGGGAATTGTTCCTGAGCTGTTTTACCTGCAAACTGCTTCCAAGTGGTCTTCAATTTTCTATACCATTCCTGAAGCACTACGGGGTGCTGTGTAAAATGCCCCCATAGCACTTCCTCTGAGGACAAGGTTTTCCCACCCTTTTTTGCCTGCACGAGCGATCTCCGTCTTTTTTAAATGTTCTTTTAAGAGCACTATAGCACTATAACACAACACAACACCAAAACAGCGCAATAGCGACCTCATTGGAATGCTTGGACTCCATTGAGATACATGAGATCACTACATCTAGGGAGAACAGGGAGTACAATGCCATGGAGTCCTCCTTCCACAGCATTCACTTTATGCCTGGGAACTGATATGTGTAGGCAGGAGAAAAGCTGTAAGCAATGCTCCCTCTAAGCTGTGGAGTCCTGTGATCAAAAATTCCACTGTGTGAGCTACTGGCATTAGAACTGTGAGCAAGTTATTTGGCTACTGCATAATTTAGTTTGTTCTGGAGCCATCCTTCCTGGGCTAAGACAAAAATGTGTGAGCCAGAGGCTTAAAAACTTTGAGCCAGCTCACACTAACTCAGCTTAGTGAGAACACTGGCTGAGAACACTGGAGGCATGGCATCACGAAATGCTGACCATCAAGAGGAGGATGCTGTTTGCAAGCTGGGAAGGAGCTACTGCTTTAAAAAAATGCTCTCAAATTGTGCGTTCCCAAGCTTTCACCTCCTATGTTTAAATCCCCCAATCTCATGTATCTCAATGGAGTCCAGGCATTCCAATGGGGTCACTATTGCGCTGTTTTGGTATTGTGTTATAGCGCTATAGCGCTCTTTAAAAACATTAAAAAAGACGAAGATCACCCGCGCGGGTGAAAAAGGGCAGGAAAACAAAGTGACATAGTCTGAAATATCAAACTGCTTCAGAGATGGCTCCTTACCGGTAGGGGAAAGGCTGTGTGAAATGGCCATCCCTGTACTGTTTTACTCCAAGATGGTACAATAATGCCTTTAAAAATGTAATCTGAAATTCCCCATTGCGTAACTACATTCCACATTGATTTTGATTAGGATTTGTGATATGAAGGACCTCAGTTAACAACTTTGTTAATTTTTCTGGAACCTATGATGATGACATTGCATTAAAATCATATTTTATTTGTGATGGGGGGTACTCTTTCCATGAAAGCAGACAATTTCAGCTGCCACATATAAAACTAAGCATAGAACTCTTAAAAACAAACTAAAAAAAACAAAAAACCCAAATGTGTAGCTTCTATTAACTACATGGATAAAGTTGGTCTTGTGCAGGACAAATATGAAACTTTCATTACTTTTATTTGATTAAACAGAGATGGTCCTCTTGTTCTATTTTAACAGTTTTGCACACATGGGCAAAATCACACATATTACTTCATATGAGCAATGTAACACACAAACCAAGTCTCACCACCAATGTATGCTATTGAGAGGTTCATGATCTACAGTGATAGAAAATATGCACCTGAGATTAAATGTGGTAGCTGGCATCTACTTTCTACTAGTCATATTTCTTCATTCATATGAATTACAATGTGATAATATGAGTGCAAATAACCTGTCAATGTGTAAGAACCAGCTTGAGGGACATTTTAAGGAAGATGAGGGGCTTTTCTGTGAAAATGCAGATGGAGGGCAGACGTGTAGAACTGTGCCAAAACCAATTCCAGTGCTTATGAATTGCCTGCCAAGAAAATCAGGAGTAAGTCAAGCAAGTGGAAAACACCAAAGGACCAAAATTTGAATGGGAAGTTTTAAGGATTTTGTCTATTATCTAGATATATATTATCAGCACATCAATAGAAAAATGGATTAAAATGTCTTACAAATAATAGCTAGGATACAAAGTGTGCACCCAAAGTTCTCCATCCTGAGTTCATTAGTGATGGGCCAAGTCCCCTGTACACAATTCAAAATGGGGTCAACAATCATGAGAGTCACTGGAAAACTCTTGGAGGAAATTTTTTGAGAGACAGTTCTGAAGTTGTCTGTAATTGCTTCCCTGAGTTATTTTGTGAGCCCCCCCGCCCAGCAGATGGGTCTGTGGCTAAGTAACAGAGCAGCTAATTTGTATTCAGAAAGTCCCAGGTTCAGTTTCCAGCATCTCTAGTTAAAAGGATCAAGTAGCAGATGATGGGAAAAACCAGACATCCTGGACAGCTGTTGCCAGTCAGAGTAGATAATGCTGACCTTGAGAGACAGTGACCTGACTAAGTATAAGGAAGCATCATGTGTTAAAAATGAGAAAAGTAGTAGATGAAAACTCACAAGGCTGTAAGGCTTCACACAGTTATCTTTTCAGGGGGCACAAGGAGTGCAGTTGGAAAGGGGGTCCCAGTTCCTAACCTTTGAATTGTGGCCAATTATGATAACTTGGAGGCCACTCTGTCAGTGAGTAAAACTATGATAAATCCTGAGCAGTTTGTGTATGGTTAATTGATCAGTCCTGCGGTAAAAATGGGGACGAGATGCAGATTAATATACATAGGTAAGATGTACTACAATTTATATGTATATTACACTCTTATGCTGCTCTACAGGGTACTGCTCAGTAGGAAGTAAAGTTCTTGGAGTATGAAAGCTTGTCTGCTTGCAAAGTCAGTCACCTTGTAATCAATACGTGCAGCACCTATTCTCTCATGTCCTCTGTCTTACACATATGATCAAATGAGCTGTAATGAATGAAAGTTTATGCTGGAATAAATGTTATTAGCCTTTTAGGTGCCAC
Organism: Gekko japonicus; assembly: GCF_001447785.1. Taxonomy (NCBI): domain Eukaryota; kingdom Metazoa; phylum Chordata; class Lepidosauria; order Squamata; family Gekkonidae; genus Gekko; species Gekko japonicus. The sequence goes on along the minus strand of NW_015162544.1, from coordinate 117,316 downwards.
TGGGATTAGTCTACCTTAACCAGATTTCTCCATTGTTGATAACTGGGCTATCTGAGGGATCACTTAACTCTGCCCTTTGTGTTTATATACTGTTTTTGACTGATGATAGCATATAAGATCATGGTTGATCTCTTATGCAGTGAGGAATCCTATTATGTGTTCCTTGGCTTAGTAAAACAAGCAGGATCAGAGGTGGTCCCAAAGAGCCCAGCTTTAAGACTTAGCAGAGCCCAATCTGAAGTTGAGATACTCATCATATGGCTAAAATCATCTTGGCTTCCTAATATTGCTCAGAAAAAGGACTGTGGATCTGTAAATACATTTGACACATGCCTCTGTCAGGGCTGCCCTGACACTGTGTTCCCATTGCCCACTACCACTTGGAGCAGTAGCGCGGGGGGCGGGGGATTAAACATTAAAATAAGTAAAAAAATTAAAAACTCACCAGAGTCACCCATGCAATGATGTCACTTCCAGGAATACACAGAAGTGACATAACTGAGCAGGTAACAATGCCCCCTCACTGATTGCCTACATTCTTAGTTACTTGTCTAAGTATCACTAAGTTTGGCTAAAATTTCTTTCAGCTAGCATGGTAAGAAAGGCTGCCAATTATGTTTTAATATGTGAATGTTAGTATAATGTCACTAATCAGAACTGTAGCTCACAAGGACAAATAGTGAATAGAAGCCCAAATACCTTTTCTTCTTTGAAGAAACCATCAATGGATCTCAGTATGAGGAAGCCAATAAACAACCACTAGGATGTTTTTCAGCATTTGCTATTAATCAAGTATACATCATGCCTTATCTGTCAACCACCTTTCTGAAAGCCAAAAAAAAAGGGGGTGGGATGAGACCTGATATTCCATAACTTCTCATAGGTTCAAAGCCCCACCAAAAACTTTAGAGGTCCTACAGTATCGCATAATGGGAACAGTTGATGAGGGGTGGCCATTCCCTTCATGCTGCACTTATCAGCATCCAGAACAGCTACTGCTGTAGGGTGGACTTTGATATGATCGCACAAGACAACTTTATAGTCTAATTTTCCAAACTGATGCTGTGATCTGCAGGAGTCAGTAATGTATAGCTGATTTTACACACATAATAGATCCATTGGTCCAGTAATGGACAAGCAGAAATAAAAATGGACCTAGCACAGTTCCACTTATGCAAATCTTATGCAATATCTACAGCTTTCCTCCCTATACATTATAGTGCTTAGAAACTGGTTACACAAGCTCTTGCACAGGTGATAATATGTGGGGATACAGTAAGTTTGAAATAGCACAAGTAGCTACAATTGTCTTTCTTGTGTTTCCACTTGTGTAAAAGCTCTAGAGCAAGCAAACAATTTATGCTGGATCCAACCCAATGGCTGCTCATCTGTCCTTTGGTTTATAGGGATCAGTGGGTTAAATGTGGGCCATGCAGTTTGCGTATCTGGTCTTGAAGCCTAAGAGTGTGCCTGGAGAAAGTAAAATCTTTTCAAGGCACCAGCTGGCATTGCATTGTTTGATCAGAAGCTTGGGGAACAGCCATACAGTTGACTAGTCTATTTTACAGCATTCTCCTGACCTGTTATGTTATATCCCTTGTAGGTGTTTGTTAATGAAATTCTAATACTGAGTTTATCTATTGCACTTTTATCCTTCCTCCAAGAAGTTCAGGCAAGTCCTTGCTTCCATTTTATCCTTACTACAACCTTATGCGTTAGGTTATACCAAAACAGATTGGCACAAGGTCAACCAATGAGCCTTATGGCTGAGTAGGAACTTGAACCCAGATCTCTCCTAATTCAGTACTCTAATCATTCAACTATGCTGACTTTCACTGCATCTTCTTCTAAAGAATACCAAGAAAGTTTAAAGCCAAAGGAGTGCCAGTCTTCAAATAGTGTGATTTTTCCATTTCCATTCATTTCTGGGCCTTTTGAGGATTGGGATTCCTGTAATATGCAAAACGTAAAGTGGAACTGTAATGAGCTACAAGCCAAGGTTTAAATAAGGGAGATGTCAGTGTACTTCACACAATGCCCTGCCGGTTCCACAAGAACAGTCACAGTAATTTGGGGATATTCATTTTCATTCTTGCTGTCTTCTAACAGCAGAGGGAAAGGCAACAGGTTATTTAATTTTAATTTAAATGAATATGTTAATCAAAATAAGGGATTTAAGTAAAAGTATTTCAGAAAAGTCCTACAAGATTTTTAATAGCATATTATACTACATGCATAGTGATAAAATTAATAATATTGTACACATAGTCACACATTTATATGTGCGAAAATTTGAGCATAAATTGTTTTATGAGTGAGTAATAATTAAGAAATGAAATAATAATAAAGAAAGACCAAGAACTAGTTCAAGCATCCAGGAAGGGTAGACTACACATCCATCCACTTCAATATGCTGCTGGGGTTGCATATTTGAATAACCAATCTACAGGTTACAGAGTACACAGCTTGGGTCCCCACCCTGGGTACTGTGTAACTGACTGTAGCTCCTTCTCCAAACACATTGCAGCCCTGAGTCCCTGTGGGCACCACACACAGGGAAATCGAAGATAACCCACAGCTCATGTCTAATTGACACACATTACATAGGGTTGAAACTCTGGATCTAGGGCTGCCAGGTTTCCCATTTGGTAAGTAACTTACCATCTTTCACCACCACCAGCCCCGCTCTAATAAATCGTAGGAGAAAACAGAAAACAGGGATGGAATACTGAGATATAATTTCTGGCCCAAAAGTCAGAAGTTACATATTCAGTCAGAAATGATGCTGAGGTCTCACGTGGTACCATTCCCACCTATCTCTGCCACACACACCCTCTTTTGAAGTCTATGGCCAGTTGCCAGTCAAGGGATAGCAAAAATATCTGGACCTAACTTGTATGCTGTGTAATATGCAAAAGGCTTCTTTCAGTGAGCTAACAATGGTAAAGGCAGGCATGAACATGTTGGAGCTCAGTGCTGGAAAAAGAGGTTAGGCACTCCTGTTTTAAAATGTATATCTACATCTCTTTCTCCACCTGATGGCTACTAAGTAAACAGGCATGGTATGTTGTAAAGATAGTTTGAGATGTCTTGCCTATTCTCTTGTTGCTTGCAGGGCCAGGAAACTCAAACTACAAGGTGGGGAACGAGGGAGAAAGATAAGCAAGGCTGCTCTCTGGAGGAAGCCACCCATCTTGTAAAACATCTGGTTCTGTCCTGAGATGATAATCTCAAAGAACTGTATCACATGCTATTCTCAGCGTTTGAATCCGCTCCAAGTTTGATGTTTTCACTTTTTAGGGAACTGTTGGAGATAACTAGTCTAATGACTGGGATGTTAGCTTGGCTTTGAAAGCTGATTAGATTATTTTTTTTTTAAAGGAAATGTGAAAGAAGATATTTATTGCTTCTGAGTACTGGAGTAGGGTAGCGGAACTGAAAAATACTGATGTTAGAGAAAAATTATAAATCTAACTGCTTCACCTGCAACCCTGCTTGCCTTTCTTTAAAAGGTTCCTTTCTTTTATACTAATAGAGGATTGATCTGTGGTGCACAAAGTCATTGGACTGAAGAGTTAACTCATATTTTTAGACCAATGTACTTTAAAATAAAGTCACCCAATCATATTTATTTATCACTAAAGTTACTCTTCTTCATTCCCCACCCCCATGTCTCCGTCTGCATCACTTTCTTATCAGTATAGAAGAGCTGCATGCATAAAAGAGATTGCAAATCCTGTAAATCAAGACAAAAATCTTCTCAACAAATCCCAACATTCCACATGCCTATTGTTTGAATGCCTTAAACTAGTGTGTGCCTGCAATTATTTGATACTTTGGCAAGAACAGCATCACAATACCTTTCTTTCTTTTTTGCATTTGTACAATACTCAATTAAATTAATTATAATATGATGGGGAAATGAGAACATTTTAATGGATGATATGACACATAGTTAAAGCTTTTCGCTTTTACCAAGACTTGTTGTGACATTTTGCATACTGATGGAGTGTTTTGTGAAAGCAACAATAGGATGTGTATCCTTTCCCCTGAAATTCATTGACATAATTTTTTCTAAAAAAAAAATTGTTAAAGTTTTTTTTTTAAGTATGCTGGAAGACTACTGCATATGCCGAAGAAGTAAATACAGAAGCCTTCCATTGAGAATATATTAAATACAAGTGGGGGGACCTGCAAAGACTTATGGGGGCATCTTATTTTCTCCTGTATCCCCTTCCACCACTATTTCCTTTTCCACTTCCCATTCAGCCCCCATAGCCTCTCCCTTTCTCTACTTCTTTTTTCTCCTTCCTGCCCACTAGCCAACCTATCTGCCCTCATCTTCAGCTTCTTCTCCTTCCCTACCTCAGGCAGCCTTTGTTGAAGAAAAGTTTGCCCAAGTTGCACCATGGCTGCCACAGCAGAGATAGGCCCAGCTGAATGGTAGCTTCCCATGCTGGGCTGGTCCCAATGGAGCAGAGGCCTCCACTGACATGATGGTGGGCCCTGCCACCACTGGGCCTGCTTCCTGCTTTCTCACCAGCCAACCTACCTTTATATTCTCCCGAGTCTTAAGCTTACCCTCCTATTGTGTAGTGGGTTGCCGCATGGATGAACGACAGACGACGACGTAGTGCATGGCACGCTTTATTAGGTACACAACAAGACAAGGAACAACGGCCGGCAGGCCAACTATATGCACGACCAGGGGATCACCCTTGGGTCCCATCGGTGGGTTTGAATCTCCCGCCACGGTCCCATTGGTTCCCCCTGTGGAGGGACTAGGATCCTAGTCCCCATTGTTGTCCTGGACTGAAGCTCAGGCGTGTGCGCTGACCTCCGGTGGCGGTCAGTGGACACAACACCTCCTTTCCTACCCCTGACAGCATCTTCACAGAAAAAAAAGTCTGGTCAGGCTGCATGGTGGCCAGTAGAGGTGTGTACCGAGAAAAAAAACATATAATTTCAGATATGGGTTTAGGAAGGATCTTATACTGTACTTGCTTATTTTGTGGTAGGACATTACTGGTTTGGGATTCAAATCCATATGGTTCCAGATTTCAGGATGATTATTTTTCAATTGAGAATGTATATCAGGGTCTGTGTAGTTGTTTATAAAGACAATGACACCAAATCTACGCAGAGCACAGTGCTCCCTGAAATCTAAAAAATACCCTGATTTTGAAGCAGATTGAACAACAGGGTTCAATCTTACAGACCCCCCAAAGTAGGTGACTCTTTGTGAAACCATGCTTTTCTCTACTGATTTCTAAAATGGTGATCAAGTGGCAGGCTAACAGGAGAGCTCTGGCTGCCCACAAATTTTTTTTTAAAGCCTGTCTACATTTTAGACAGTGACAGACTGACCATGTTACAGTGACAGACTGACCATGAGCATTTCTTACCCTTCCACTGAAAAATCTACATTTACCATCTTTTTTTGTGTGTGGCCTGTTTGTTTCCTTTCACAAAGCAAAAGTAGCTTCCTTTTCAGACCCCTGCCCCCATCCCTTTCTGTTGTTCTGCCATTATTTACTACTAGGAGTAAGGCCCGTTGTGGGAAGAAATACAACGAGCTCCAGAAGGAAGCTCCAGATTAGTGTCCTGGCTGTGGCTGGTCGGGTGGCAGATGGAAGGGGAAAATAGAGGGAGGCAAGCCATGTTTCTTTCCTTCTGCATCTTGGTCATCTGGACATCTCTTTTAATAACTGGAGATCTCCAGGTGCCACCTGGAGGTTGGCTTATGTTAATTTGGGGCTATGCAGTCACAGCTAAGGTAGAAAAGCACCTCCTCCTAGGCCATGTTTTCTGGGTTCCAAGGGTCTGGAAAGTGGTTCCATAGCCAATTACACGGTTGTCAACTCTGGGTTGGGAAATACCTGTAGATTTGAGGGGTAGAACCTAGGGAGAGCAGGGTTTGAGGTGCAGAGGGACCTCAGCAGGGTATAATGCCATAGAATCCACTGCCCAAAGCAGCCATTGTCTCCAGGAGAACTGATATTCATCATCTGGACATTATTTTTAATAGCTGGAAATCTCCAGGTACCACCTGGAGGTTGGCTTATGTTAATTTGGGGCTATGCAGTCACAGCTAAGGTAGAAAAACACCTCCTCCTAGGCCATGTTTTCTGGGTTCCAAGGGTCTGGAAAGTGGTTCCATAGCCAATTACAGGGTTGCCAACTCTGGGTTGGGAAATACCTGTAGATTTGAGGGGTAGAGCCTGGGGAGGGCAGGGTTTGGGGTGTGGAGGGACTTCAGCAGGTTATAATGCCATAGAGTCCACTGCCCAAAGTAGCCATTTGCTCCAGGAGAACTGATCTTGGTCATCTGGAGATCTGTTGTAATAGCTGGGAAATTTTCTGTAGGGAATGTGCTGTGGCTGGGAAACATGGCGATTTCTCGGAGATCTCCAAACCCCAGAGGGAGACTGGCAACTCCAGTGACTGTTTAAGGGAAGATTGGGATATGTATTTTACCTCAGGACACGTTCAGTGACTCACAACAGCAAACTGCTTAGAATGTTAGAGGCAAAGGCCAATCAGGCCGCATATGCAAATCACCTCTGTGTTCCAACTGGCTATGGGGGGGAGATGATCAGCAAACTGCTTAGAATGTTGGAGGCGAGACTCAGGCAACACAGCCAGTGGATAGGGACAGCTTCTGAGTGACACATTAGGGAGTCTACTGATTTGGGAGCATGTGGAATGTTCAGCAATGTGCCACCACCAAAAGACAATTATTATATAGTGAGATGGGGGACAGTTCATGGGGATAGGAGTAGCTGTTTTTTAACCAAATGACACCCAAACTGCAGTGGAGTGAGTGTTGCCTGTCCTCTATAGAACTCCCAAGTCTCAACCAAATTGGCCCAACAGAAATTATTCTACGGGCCCCTGAACGAGCTGCCACAGGTCTCTATTTTCCCAGCCATAGGACTTCCAAAAGACAGAAGGGCTCTATCCCGACAAAGGAGGAAGGAGGAGAGTATTGCATCTTTCTGTGGCTTGTTTCCAAAGGTGATTGGCTGGAAGTACTCTGTGTTCCTCTCCTGCAAGGCTTTGATTGGAAGGTAGAAATAAAAGAAAAACAGGAGAACATACTGTAGCCAACTAGCAGAACCCAAAGGCAAAAAGCAACATGGATTGTTCGCGTGGGGGGTCATAATACCTAAAATTCTCAGATTTGTGTTACCAGAAGCAAAATCATGGTAATGACCTGAACCAGTGATTTCTGCATTTATCTTTGGCATGAACATTTAATTATGTACATCCCTAGAGGTCAGATCCAGTTGCAAGGTAGCTAGTGCTGGGTCAAGCTGAACAAGGCTGAATTTCACAGTAGCCTCCACTGGACCATGCCAAGTTATATGGGTAGAGAGTTTCCAGGAGATCCTTCCTCCATCAAGTGACATCAAGTGAGAGGGGGGCATTTTCCAGGACTGGAATGGACTGGGAGGCTGCCCAGTCCATTCCAGGCCCCCCCCCCTTTGCTTTATGCAAACTAAGACTTGGAAGACTTGGCAATATTTTTAATTTGTTTATTTATTCAATTTATACCCTGCCCCAGAGGTCATTTCGGGGGGAACGTGGGGGAACGCAGTTCCCCCGGGTGAGGTACGGGGGGCAGGGCACATGAAAAAGCCCCGCCCCCTGCTTTTGGCAGCCCCGCTTCCAGATCTCATTCAGCCAGGAGGAGGCCGGAGAAGAGGGAGGGTAAGTTGCATCCTCCCTGCCTCTCCCCACCCCTGCCTGCCTGGGACCAGGGAGGGCATTCGCGAGGCTTCCTTGCACTCCCGCCGGCCTTGCAGGTCCACAGCTGGGCCCCTAATGGGGCTCGGCAGTGGAGATGCAAGGCGGGCGGTGGCGGCTGGGACTGTTGGGGACGGGGTGTGTGGCCTTATGACACACTTCCAGTGATGTCAGGGGGTGTGGCATATGCTAATGAGTGATGCTAATGAGTTCCCCTAGCTCTTTTTCTACGAAATGACCCCTGCCCTGCCCTACCCCAAAAAATGTGGTTACCTAGCAACAGCCACTGAGAGTTCCACAGGCATTCTTTTCTTGAAGCTACATGCATTGTTTGTTATTCTGAGGACTTTTAATACCCTAGTGGGTTTTCTTTTTTAAAAGATTTCAGATTTTTCTGCAACTCCGGGTTTTCCTTCATGTTTATAGGAAAATCTCCCTGGTCTGATCCTAGCTCCATTTTGAGAATCTACTGATCATATCCTACATGATGCAGTTCAGAAATAGATTCATTGATATTTCTCTTCATTATGCAAAACAGTCACACTTTTACAGGGAGATAGAAAAGTCGTTGTTTACACACCTACTGTATATAGAAAGCATGATTTCTTTATGTAGGGACAGTCTATCTTTTAGGCAGCAGTTTTATGTGTCAGTTCCATGTATGCTTGCAACAGAGCTTATGCCATGGTTCATCACAGGGAGAGATTTCTCTGTGGTGCTTCAAAGTAGAATGAAACCCTCTATATGATGAGTACAGTGTACATAATAAGCCAATTTATATATTATGGCCACCATTTGGAACAGCTATTTCAACACGTGGTAGCTGTAAACTGTCAACATGCCCTGCTTGTAAGAACCCTTATAATAGCAAGAAGACTAAGTATGTGCACTCGCTTAGTTATGTATGTGTTCTATTCACTTTAGTGTTAGGGTAGATTTTCCTATGTGAGTCTTTAACACTAATAACAAAAAATGAGTTTTGGCCACTGTGTGACACAGAGTGTTGGACTAGATGGGTCATTGGCCTGATCCAACATGGCTTCTAATATGTTCTTAAATGCTGAGCATGGTGTGCTTCTCTTGTAGTATGCAACAAAGTCTTTTGACTAGGATGTTAGTATTTAGAAAATGATCCCGTTAGGGGGAATAAAAGGTTAAATACAATTTAGGGGGATGGGGGAAATGAAGCACTAACACAATTCTAAGTTGGTACAACAGAGTCCTCAAAACTAACTGCATTAACCTCTGAGAACAGGAACTGAGAAGTTAATTATAGTTTACAAGTAATTGACAGTGACAAACTCATACAGCCATTTACAGCCTGATTGCTGTCAAAGCTATACAGTCTATTTTCAAGTCAAGGGCAAAACCTGAACATAATGGAAGAGAAATGCTAGGTGGAATATAAGAAAAGGCCAGTCCTTGTAGGGTCATCAATATTAGAAATAAGCTGCCAAATATAAAAATTGGGACAAGAAGCTTAATGGAGTTAGGTGTGTAAATGCAAAAATATCAATTGAAACAAATAACACATTGTATACTTGAGATAAAGGCATATTTTACATTACCAGGAATGAACTGGATGTACAAAGTAACTCTTTAAATAGTATTTAACCCACAGTATCTCTGTGTGAATCTGCAAACATAATAAAATGAATTTAGCATGAATATAAAAAGCTAGCCTTGTGATCTGGTGGCCATGTCATCATTTGTTTTGTACTGATGCAGATGACAACATGATAAAATGAAGGCCAAAGGGATTCAAAGGCTCTGAATGAAATGAAATGAAATGCTGTTTTCACCACCTCTGGCATTAGAGTCTCTGCTTGGGATGACAAGCAGAGGCATACGTATGATGGCTTAAAGAGAACACAGAATCCTAGAGTCATTCACTTTAGCATCTTGCATGCACCATTGTACATGTGTTGGTGCCACTGGATGTTACATGTCAAGCTGTGCTTCTGGCACCAGCTTGTAGTCCACATGTTGTTTGTAAACCGTATGACTAGCAACTTCATTTTTGGAACTGATGATAGTAACAGGCAGTGGGCTGAATACCGTGTAATCTACAGACAACTGCAACTATTATCCAGTAGGTAGTCCTAACCAAAGTTAATACAAAGTATGCCATAGGAAACATAAATATGGCTGCGGTCACACGGAGCATTAGCCACGCTACAGAGATGGAAGATAGGTGGATTTTCCGGGCGCGATCAAACAGCAACATCTGGGAAGCATAGAGCTCCCATGGCTAACCCGAGGCTTCCCGCCGAAGATGCACTGTAAAAAACTAGTACCTCTGAGGTACTAGTTTCCAGAAACCGTGGGGCAAGGGCAGGCTTCTGATCATGTTTCCGGTGGGAACTCATGGCATCCGGCGCCCGCCCATGTCCCGTCGTGAAAAGGTTTTTTTTTTCCCAAGTCCCCACGGGATGCGCACAAGCACCCAACAGTGCATGCGCACACTTCAGTTAAAAAAACAACACAACCCCCGCCGCGCCGCTTCTTTGTCACACCACAGGATTGACGTATGATCGGCACCTCCCCCCGAACCACGGGACGTCGGCGGGATGTTTGATCCGGCGGCCACGCGGTAGTTCGCTCCGGGGCAAACAGTTATGCCTCCCCCCCCCACAATATCCGGCCCGTGTGACCGGGGCCCAAGCTTAGCTTAGTTCTCCTTGTGCAACATCTTCTACAACACTTAGTGCTTTCCTTCCTATATGTCATAGTGCCCATAAATTGCTTGAAATGTACAATTGTGCAGTTTTTTCACACTTCCAGTTGTGCAAGGACCCTAAAAATCCTCTGGTGTCTTCAAGACAATAGTTTCAGTTTTATCCTATACGAAAGTGGTAGGTTGGGTTAATATTTATGAATAGAAATTCTGTAGAAACTTGACATAAAGAATGGTTCATCCAGCCAGCTGCTCACATACTATCACCTCCTATTAACATGCGGGGCCAACAGAATCAGGCTATATAACCATAGTAGGAGAGAGTGATGAAGAACAGCTACAGGAGCATTAGACTGAAAAAGCAGTCTGACACAGGTCTAGAATCCTATTCAGGTCTGATCAAGAGGCGTATTCCCAGGAAGTGTATTTAGGATTGCACTCTGAGATTTCCCCATGCCCCTCTCTCTACTTCAGAAGACATCCACCACAATATCACTGAGCTAAGGGCCAAAGCAGCTCAGATTAAGTTGTTCTTTGCACTTTGTGATCAAAACAAATGTCAGCAGCCAGGTGAGCACTGAAGTTTTACATCTTAGTGTAATGCCAAATTACATGTCAAGGTTCTGCACTTGGGAGTGGTAGAGTTATTGACTCTTAACAAAACTCTTTCCCTCATCTTGAGATCCTTTAGCATACCAATTGACACTGGGAACACAAAGATGTTCTATCGTTCCTCCACTTAACCCTGTTCTGGTTTTATTGCTAAGGCCACATCATTGGTTTTATTGTTAAGTCCACATCATTCCTATTTATATGACAGAGACTTGATTAAACAAATATGACCGGCTAACTTACAAGATCCATGGCTCTTAATTAAATGTAACAGCACTTCTATAAGCAATTCAGCTTTACTCCTTTTTTAAAAGATATGTGAAGCAATCTCATTTAAATTCTGTCAGTGTTGGAACTTGCAAAGTCAAGTATTCAGTCAGACTTTATTTCCTTTATTTCATGCTGTTTTCTTAACCACTTCCCTTTGAGTACTCTGTTACCATTAGAAATTATTATTGCTTTGTAACCTTTCACATCCACTTTTCCATTTCTAGAAAATGGAAAGAAATTTGTCTCCTTGAGCTACAAAGACAATCTACAGTTATGGGATCTGGTTTGCTTTGAACTACAGTACCAGGATCCAAGACCTTAACAGCATTTTTGGTTACTATGAAATATTTTATTTCATTTTTAGTTTGTGATAATTAAAAAAAATGTGCATATGATGATAAAGAACCCTGATAATTGCCAGCAAATTCAAACCATTGAAGAATTACTGGCCACTCTTTAAGACTGATTCACACCATCCTTCAATTCATTTACTGATAGACTAATAGTAAAAAAAAAAAATCTGAAAGTTTCCTTCTTCCCTAGTTATGTTTCAATCATAACTATGCTGAGTATAGTAATTGGCACTTTTCACAGAGAATTATTTTTAAAAGTGATTTTGTAATAAAAATTCATTAGATGTTGTGGATTAGTGTTTATTTATAGATATCGTACCATCAGCATAAATGGTGCCTTATAGAATAGTGAACACTATTGTATAAATATCTACGCAGAATGAAATAGCAAAGGAAAAGAAACAGCAACATTAGTAACCAGGAATCAGAATGAGACAATGCAAACCTTCACTCTTAGGCTTTGTCTTTATTGTTGATCAGAACAAGGATGAAACCTTAGGCTCCATGTAGTGCTGTATAACAATAGCCTTTTAGCCGAGGTAGTAGAATGAATAGACTGTAGATCTAGGTTCAAATCTTCTATTGAACAATGTAGATTCAAGTCCAGTAGCATCTGAGAGACAACAAGATTTGGGGAGGGGGGTATAAGCTTTCAAGAGTCAAAGCTCCCTTCATCAGAATCTAGCTCTTCTACTGCAGTCCAAAATGGGTACCCTCCTGAAGCTACTTAATAATGTAGCAATCTTGGGCAAGTCACTGTTCTTAGACTAATCTGCCAACCTCTTATACAGCACTGTAAGCTTTTTGGACCACTGCTAGATCATAGATATGATAAACAAGAAATCTTAGCATCTATTGATACATTTTGTACAGGGGTGGCTAGTACTCAGTGGGGCTGGTAGGGCAGAGGGCTGGTCAGTCAATGGTCTGTGAAGACAGAATTAACAGTAGAAAGTAGTTAATTCTGCTTTGTTCTCATCCTTCTCCCTCACAGAGGAAAACTGCATTTGTAAGGCATTCTAACAACATTTCTCCAATAGTACAAAAGGGAAACACCAGTCTCTATGCAGATGCCAGCCTAATGCAACCATTGTTCTTGCAAATGTGCTTACAACAACAATAGGCACACTGAAAGTGGGAGAGAAAATCTGCCACATGTCCCCGTTTACTCAAATCCGCTGCTCAACCCATTAGCCAGAAGACAGAGTAAGGTTTAAAAGACAAATAAGGATATGGCCATTGCAGGTCTCAATTAGATCAGCTCCCTCAAATCCCTACCCCAAGAACTCATTTTCCATGCTGTCTTTGGCAAAGGCCCAAGGGGACCTTTGCCAAAGACATCCCCTCACCAGTGGGTAATTAACTACATACAACCAATCCAAACCAGATCAATTGATTGTTGTTTGTATGTTAACCACATATTTATCTATTTGGTATGTTGATTAGAACGTAATGGAAGGGCAGACTTTACATTTCCGGGACCTGCTTCGCTCCCCCCCCCCCAAGAGCCTTGCCAGGCAACTACCAGTCACAAAGAGCAGCTTGGTGGGACAGCCAGTCACAAAATGGCAGCATGTGCAAAAATTATAGTGTTTTAGAAAAGGTCTGCAGGGTTCAGGTTTCCCCACTGGAAATCTTTCATTTGCAATTGTCCCAAAACAAACAAACAAACAAACAAGCAAACAATCATAAACTGTAATATGCCCTACAGTCAGGAGAAATATAGCATTACCTTTGTGTTTGCTGGAAGAATCAAACAGAAAGTTTGATGCCGGAGAAAAGTCAATAGCATTCTCCTTTCCTAACCAGAGTACACATGCAGGAAGAGCAAGAAAGACAGATGGGAATGGGTGCTGGTGCTATTGTTTTCCAATCCAGAGCAAAGGTGTGTGTATGTTTGTGCGTTCTTTGCACAAAACTGAAGAGAAGCTGCTGCAGTAGGCTTGAAGGATAAGCCAAGGAAGTGTTTACATATGCACAGAAGGAGAGGCAGAAAGCTACTTTGATTGCTAAGAGAGTGACTGGCCACAGCTGGGTACATTCAGCCCACCCCTTGCTTTAGACAAGTATACACAACATACCTATTAAAATACCTTTATATTCCTGACTGAACCCTGCATTCTGCCAGCACTCCTCATCACTAGTAGAAATCTCTTTTCCAAGTGCAGTGTGATTACAGTGTGTGAAAAAAGTTATGTACACGTCTGCCAAGCTGTAAGGGTCAAAACAAACATGGCACTTGGAAGATCTGTGATCAGATATTTTCTGACAGCTGCATGCTACCCCAATTAAGATTTTGGTAAATTGATCTATTTATCTAGCTTGCCTTTCAACACATAGTCATATCTTGTCCCATTTATTGTTGCACAAGTCTCTGTACAATAAAACAAAAATAAAATGGAAACATCAGCAGTGACAACATGTCATTAGTAAATAATTTGATGGGGGTAGGGGGAAGACATGATTCATAATATTGAAATAGAAGGTCCTAAAGTTCTAGAAGAAAACAAAATCCATATGTGTAAAAAATAAATGGTTTCCTTTTGCCAGATTTAAAAAGAAAAGTTAGCTGACTACATATAGAAGTGGTACATTTTAGTAGTCTCTTCCTTAGTGTCCCTGTATCCAATAGCCTTACTTTTCCTATGTCCCAGCAATCTAGTATAGGATGTTACATCCATACTTTGGCTTCAAGTATTCTCATGAAAAATAGAGAAATTTTAAATAACTGTTTCAAGAGCTTAAAAATCCATTTATTAAACTTTTAAAATAACAAAACTAGTAAACATATCATATTCATATATTTCTACTAAGAGTAATCAGAAACCCCCTTATTTCACTGAGCTTAAAGTTTATTTATTTAAAAAAATTACCCCACCTTTCTTCCCTGATCAGGGCCACCAAGACATTTAACAGATTAAAAACATACATAATAAAGACACATCTTAAAAATTCTTAGCACCACACAGAAATACCTAATTTAAACACTTAAAAATGGACCTAAAATACACATACAGCGGTGCCACTCCTCTGGTTAAACATCTGAGCTGAACAAGGACTGCTGTCAGTTCGAGCCCCGCACTTGGTGTGAGCTACCAAGTCTTGTCCCCAGCTCGCCGTCCACCCAGCGGTTCGAAAGCTTCGACGAGTAGATAAAATGGGTACCGCTCCTTAGAGAGAGCGGACACACTAAACCCCCCTATGGGTGAGGTGTTAAGCCGACAAACGGAAAGGTCCATGTGTAACATCATAAGCCTACGCAGCCTGCAATGGGACATTCTGGCCATTCCGGCCAGACAGTGGCAGTGGTGTCCTGTGACCGAGAAAAATGCTGACAACATCAAGAGCAACAGCCCTGGGCAGAAAGCAACTTTTCTTGCCTCATGCTTTGGCTAATCTCCTGAAGAACCAGGAACTACACTGAAGAAGAGATGATCAACAAGCAGGGCCTGTTCTACAGGAGCTGGATCTAGCAGGCAAGGGTTGTGCCTTTGTGAACTGGTTGATCCAGCAAGGCTGTCTTCCCAACCCTTGGCTTAAATTGGCTGGGAAGTAATAGGGCCCAACTGCATTGCTGGAGTTTCTGAGGTGGCTCTGCACTCCAGCCAGGATTCTGCCTAATCTCAGAAGGCAGGGGCAACTGACTCAGGGCCTCTGAAGATTATGGTAGATGTTGGGTAGATTTTTAAGGGAATAGTTTTTCTGTCAGGTATACGTATCTCTAGCGATATAGGGCTTTAAAAGTCAGCACCAGTACCTTGAATTGTATCCAAAAGAAAATTGGGAGCTAATATAGATGAGCCAAGACTGGAGTGATATGGTCCTTATGAGACACTCCAGTCTCCCTCATCCCTGGAGGGTCTAGATATACCACTCTTGAGTGCCTACTATCAGGCAGTTACAATTGCTACAGCAATACAGATGATGAATTATGATTCTTCAACAGGTTGGATGCAAATTGAACAATCAAGTATTTCTCCGGTACAATTGCAGGACCTCTTCTGGATGACATCAACCCAACATCCGATCTCGGCACGAAATAATTGTTTTTTAAACACTACTTGAAAAATCTGGGATTGTAAATGAGCACAACTATTACCAAAGATGTCTAAAATATCATCTTTCATCCATCAACCAAGGTTCCCACTGGGAATGGAATCAGGAGCTTTTCGGGACTGTATGGCAGCGGGCTTGACACATCTCTCAAACCTAATAAAACAAGGGAAAATATAAGATAAACTTGGTTTGGAGGAAATACTTGGTACATCTACCCCCTGGTTCTGTTATTTACAGCTTAAGAACATGACTAATCACCTGGCTCAAACAGATATATTCACCAGGCCGAAGACAGAATTTGAGACTCTCTTGTCTATCTACAAACGATCCATGAAGGGCTTGCTCTCAAAGGTATACAAGATTTTATTATCTGCCGAAGGTTATCGAACTCTACCTTGCCAAAATATTTGGAAAGTAGCCCTTGAAATGGATTTGCAACAATCACACTGGCTCGAAATCTGGAACTCTCTGGCATTTTCCTCATACGTATATAACATTCGGATGAACTCATTCAAGATCATACACAGATGGTATCTTACACCAAAAAGGCTGAACCGAATTAGCCCTCAGTATGACCTTCTGTGCTGGAAAAACTGCGGATCTCTTGGAACATACCTACACTGCTGGTGGGAATGCCCAACCATTCCGCAATTCTGGAAAGAAATAATTTCCCAAATCAACGACATCACACAGCAAACACTCCCTGTCACTCTGGAACTCTCATTGCTTAATCTATGGGACTCATCATCTTGGGATGAATCCAAAAAGACTCTTACCTCAATTCTTCTTGCAGCTGCTAGACTCACGATAGCGGCAAATTGGAAATCTTCAACACCTCCAACTCTGACATCCTGGTATGACAAAATCTGGGATCAGTTTGTGATGAATAAAATCTCTAATATTGTGGACCGATTACAAAACAGCTCCAGTAAAACTTATGATAAATCTGTACTTACCTGGTATCCAGTACTTGACTTCATGGCAGAGCATAATGTGCTTCCCTCTAGGACGAGTTACCACACATGGCTCCACTTCTGATTGTACCCTGACCTCCGCCTTACTGCCGAGACTCCTCTTTTGTTTCAAAGCAGCAGGCTCCTGAAAATATGGAAGTTTGCAAGGAAGTTTGGTATGTAGTGGCTTGAAATATTGGACTCAGCAATCTTAGTTCCTGCTTTCTGTTTAAACAATAAACCACCCAAACATAGAATACTTTCTCTAATTTCCCTTAAGTTTTGTACTGAATTTTCAAAAGTAGACCATGAAATGGAAAATCCTGTGGGGGATGCCTTATCAACAGAATACTTGCCTTCAAACATAAAATCTAGCAAATAAAAATTCGCTGGATCAATAGGGAACAATTTAAAAGCTGATTTTATGTCACATTTGCCTAAGAGAGTGCCTCACCAATAGGCATGGGCATGAACAGGAAAAATGCTGTTTGATTCATGGTTTGTGGCTGATTCACAAATCAAACCAGAAACTTTCACAATCTAAACAGATTTCATACAAACGGAACCAGTTCATGATGTGTGATGTGGTAGAATGGCCCACTTGCATGCTAGTAAAACCAAACTCGCAGAAAATCTCTGTACAACTCCCCACAACCAATCTTCCACGTTTGGTGAGGATTGGACTCACAAGGTCCAAGTTATGCCCCCCCCCCAAGAAAGTACCCACAAGAAAGTATTTTCTGGGGAAATTACAGCTGCAGGTTCAGGAGGTTCAGGAGTGTATAGAATGGATCCTGTGCAAACTAGGGGCACCAAGCCTCCAGCTGACTCTCCTCTACATGGTCTCTACATGGACTCTACAAGCCCGCTTGCGGGGAGGGCGGGGTATAAATCAAAATAATAAATAAATAAGTTATGTGCAGATTTGATTTACGGGGTTCAAGTTACAGCCCCTCAAAGAAAAGGCCCCACCTTCCATTGTTTCCAATGGAGGGGGGGAAACAGCAAAAAAGCAAAGGCAATTGAAGTCCAGAAGAACAGAATCAAACTCCCTGAGAATTTCTGCAGTAGAAACTGAAGGTAGGGGCATTTTTGCAAGCCCAGCAGAACCAGTGCAATGTGCCCTGAAGAACCAGTCCCATTGAGGCAGTGCAAACCCAGAGAATCTCTCCTGTAAAAATTGAAAGTGGTGGGGTCGGGGAATTTTTGCAAGCCCAGCAGAAACAGTGCAATGTCCAGAGACAAACAAATTGTGATGAAGTTTTGGATGATTTTGCTATGAGGAAGGCTAGAAAAAAAACATTTTTAGTCTTACTGTATTTGATGCTTGTAGTATTTTAATATGTATTTTAAAACTGACTGTTTAATGACAACATAAAGTAGATTCTAAAAGTGCCACACTGTCAGGTAATCATGATCATATTATTTACACTTCCCAGGCAATATAATTTGTAAACGCAAGGTGGTTTTTAAAAATAATAACATTACAACTTCATTTTCCTAAAAAATTAATGCTTTTCCACAAAAGGTTTGCAAAGTTCAGTTATTGCAAAAGTTTTTCAGTATTAATTTTAACATTTATGCATTTTTTCAATTACTATGGTATTTAACAATAACATCTTCTGTCCTTTAGAGGAGAAATTGTGAATTGCAGAATTTTAAATACCCATCATCGTCCTTGGCTTCGTTCAATTTTGTTTATAACACTCTTCCATTTTCTTCTAGTCGTGAGGGTGGGGATTGGGAGGGGCCTCACAAATGAGTAGCCTAGGGCCTCTCTTCATCTAAATCTGGCCCTGGGCACAGGTGAACAGTTCTCTCCCTGCTTCCTGCCTTCCCTTTGACACCCTTGACCTCCACCTCTTGACACACGATCCTACCCACCATTCACTATGGCAATTGGAAGAAGGATTCACAAATGGAAATTTGCCCATACAGTATTAACTGTTGAACAAAACTGGTTTATTATTATCTCTAGTGCACACACTGTTTACATATGAAATATGTTGGCAGGTTGATGGCAGCTGGTAGGCAAGTTGCATGATACCATCGTCTGCAGGTGCAACAGAACACACTGCAGTCTTCAGGTGTGAAGTTGCCCTGGCAGGATTCTACTGTGTGGCTGACCATCTGTTGGTGTCTTTAGTGGCTAATGACAAAAGGTACCATAGCAGAGGTTTTTCCTGTACGTGTACTTCAGTCACCATGGAAAGAAGTTGATGGTGCAATTCTTAGAGAATTCCTGCAGTTCAAACTAGATGGAAGGAGTTTTTTTCAAGCCCAGTAGAACCAATGTCATTGCAATCTGGGGGCTGTCATTCCAGTGCACGAACAGTTCTGCTACTGCTAAAGGCTGTCATTCCACTAAGAAAACCATCATTCCTGTCCAACAAAAATTCTGCTACTCCCAGTGGCTGTCATTCTATTCTGCAACCAGCCATTCCTGTCCCAGAACATGTCTGCTACACCAAGGCACTGCCATTCCTCTCTGGAACCTCTCATTCCTGTCCCAAAACAGTTCTGCTACTCCCAGTGGCTGTCATTCCAGTCGGGTGGGGGCTGTCATTCCAACCCCAAAACAGTTCTGCTATTCCCAGGGACTGCCATGTCTCTCTGGGTGCTGTCATTCCATCCCAAGAACACTTCTGCTACTCCCAGGGGCTATCATTCCACTTGGGGCGGGATTTCTAATTCCAGTCCCAGAGCACTAACTCTATTTCTGGGACCCATCTTTCCACTCTAGCACCTGTTATTGCCATTCCAGAGCAGTTTATCTGGTCCCAGGGACGTTAATTGAAAATCCACTCCGCATTTTCATTGCAACTATAATGTGCTGTAATGTATTTCAATGGAGTCCATGCAAGACAATT
>NW_015162544.1:0-97698 GCF_001447785.1 Gekko japonicus | reverse complement strand
TGTCATTTTTTCAGTATATCCCCCAGCAGAACCTAGTACCACTGTCCCAATGAGAGCAAAAGAAGTGTAATGTCAAACCAGAGAATCCCTGCAGTACAAACTAGATGGGAGGAGATTTCTTTGAAGCCCAGCAGAACCAATGCCACTGTGGCAGTGCAAACCCAACAGGATTAAGATCAACACAGAGAATCTCTGCAGTAGAAACTGAAAGTGGTGGTGGTAGGGCATTTTTGAAAGCCCAGCAGAAACTGTGCAGTGTACAGAGTGCCCAGCCATTGCCAATGCAATTAAAGAGATGCAATGCCATCTGAACAGGACTGATGTCTAGCACAGAATCACACTCCAAGTATGTGTGCGTGTGTGGGGTTACTTTGAAAACTCTGTGCAAGATAATGGCAAGGGAACCCAAGCAGGCAAAGGGGGGAGGGCTCTTGAAATTGATGAGCAGTTGGGAAGCTGATAGAAATCTGAGACACAGAGAAAAGAAAAGAGTCCAAGGCTGGAGAATTCTACCTAACGTGTTGCTTTGAAGTTCCTCCCCTTTGTTGCCTTGGAGTTTTGTAACCAGCTTAATTGAGCAGCAACAGTCTGTCTAGAAATTTATCCATTCATGAACCGCCACAAACTGCTATGAAAAGCACCAAAGTTCATGGAATATTCATGCCCAGTGCCGTCGCTTCATGAACCATGAACCGGCCAAAATTCATGATGAACTTTATTTTATGAACCAGTTTGTTTTCCTTCAGTAGGGGAAGGCATCCACACCGGTCAGGCCACACCTCCTCTCACTACAGGCAGGGCTATGCACATTTTTGAGCATGCCCAGTAGGACAGAGCATGGGTGTCCTTCCAGTTCGATAGCCCTGCAGCTTCAGGAGGGTCGTCAGAGCCTAGCTCCACTATCTACTTCAGTTACAAAATAAATTTAAAAAAAAGAAAAAAAGAACAGATGTTAAGAATTTTTTAAAAGAAGACAAGGAGAAGTTAAAGATGGACTTCAAAAAGGGCTCCGGTCACGGGATCCTCGGGGAAAAGGGAGCCTCATCAAGGCAAGCCATTCCCACCTGAGGTCTCGGGCAAAGGGAAAGGGCTGCGGGACACTGTCTCAGCATTGGGATGAGGCGAAGAGCAGGCAGGTGCCCCTGAGGCCTTGGGGAATCACCTAAGCTTAAGCGGATCAGTGCTGCCGGCCCCGGAGACCTCCAGGCAGCCAGAAAGGGAGGGGGAGGAGAGGCAGGCCGTTAGAAACACGGCTGGAAGTTCCATGGCAGCAACGATTGGTGAGTTTCCTGCAGCCCCACCAAACACCTTGAATCCTTCCCCACTGGTTCAAGACCCCAGGCTCAGTGGAATAGCCTATTATGGGGCACCTTTCATCCCAGCCTTTTCCACCATGGCGGGACCTGCTACTGCAGCCAGTGCAAGTATGGGGGCCATGCCTTCCCCCCACTATGTTTGGTTGGCCCCCTACAGACTCGAATACATGGAGGGCAGCCTGGTTCTCACAGGCTATACCTGCATAGTCTGAAGTGCAGCAGAGAGGTCGGTTGGTGGGAAAAAGAGAAACTGAGGTCAGGTCCAGTCAGAGAGGACGTTCTCCCAGTGCAAGCCCCTGTGGATCTCAACTTTCCAGGAGAGGCAGCCCAGGCTCCTTCAGTATATCAGTCTCTTCTGATTCCTCTGGATTGCCTACAGGAAGGGAGTTGCCTCAAAGGAAGGGGGAAAAGAAGTCCTTTGGTAAAAAGAAACCAGACAGAGATTGGTCTCAGTCTTCACCTCCCCCTAAGAGACAGAAGCTAGAACGAAGAGCAAGGAGGCTGACTAATAGACATAATTCAGAGGGGGAAGAGGCCCCATCCTTCAGTTATGCGACAATCACTGGCTCAGACAGAGTGGAAGGTGAAAGGTCTGGGGAGGAATCTGACACAAAAGAAAGCTCTACTAGACTTTTCCAGCCAGAGCACTTTCAGAGACTTCTTAAGAAGGTGGTCTCAACTCTTGACTACAACACAGAGACAGAGGTACAAAAGTCCTCCAAGACCACTCATTACCTGGATACCAGAGGCTTCAAGTAGCCAAATAAACAATTAAATGGTTGTCCTTTTCCTGAAAATTTTGAGGAGGTTATCAGGTCGGAGTGGCCTGTGCCTGGGGGTGGTTCAACCTTACAAACCATAGCCAAAAGGTTTTATGTCCTTCTGGATACGATCATGGAGGACTTGAAAGCACCTTTAGTGGATGTTCCGGTTGCGGCACTACACTCAGGAGCAATCCTATCAAAAGATGGGGAAATGTGCTAAAAGATGCAGTGGATAGGAAAAATGAGACAGTGCTAAAGAGAGCACATGAAGCAGCATCTTTGTCCATCAAAGTGTCTGCAGTTCTCTCAAATTTCTCACGTGCCATAGTGGTTTGGTCTGACAATCTGCTTCAGGATCCTAAACCAGATCCACTCACCCTAAAGAGATCCCTACTCAAAATAAAGCATGCAGCCCAGTTTGCAGCAGAAGCCTCTCAGGATAGCTTACAATACTCTGCTAGATCTCAGGCAGCTAATGTGTTGGTGAGAAGGAATCCATGGCTCAAGCAGTGGAAAGTGGTCTCACTTTCAAAATCAAACCTGTCCACAGAAAAGTTTTCGGGATGGCTTCTATTTGGTGAAAGTCCTTTGGAGAAGCTGTTAGTGGAGACCAAGGAAAAGAAGTGAGCTATGCTATCATCAGCTGATTCCAAAAAGAAGGACTTTAAGCCAAGAGCCTTCCAGTCCTTTCACCCTTACAAGCCGCAATTCAGAGGCAGAGATTACAGGGACAATAGAGGAGGCCGTTTTTCCTCCTCCCAGTCAAGATTTCGGAGTAAGCAGTTCTCCGGACCCAAGAAGGACTACAACAGTCAAGGGGAAAAGCCAGCAGCATGATGCCATGATAGGAGGGAGACTGCAAGATTTCGCCCCACAATGGGGAAGGACCACTCAAGATTCTTGGGTCCTCTCTATTGTGGAGTCTGGGTACAAGATCCAGTTTTCATCACTACTCCCACATTGTTTTATTCATTCTCCAGTTCCAAGCAATTTGAGCAAACTGATCCATATAAATATCCAATACTTCCCATAAATTTAAGAAGTATTAGAACCCAAGTGTTGCTCTAAACATCATTTCTGTATTTCTAAGCACTTGTCTATATATGCTGTTTAAAAATACTTCCCTGAGTTTTACCCTAATTATCTTGCTTTTTGGCAATGTTCTGCTATTAATAAGAGTTCTCTGTGTAGTTCTTTGTATTAAAGGGACCTGGAAGTGATCAAAAGGTATCCAAGACTTAAGAATCACCAAATACAGGAAGCATAAGATCCCCAAATATTTTGGTCTAGTCCGACGGATTAATTCCCAGCTCAATCCTGTTAGCACATCACTACTGGTTTCTCTCTGTGTGTGTGTGTGTGTGTGTGTGTGTGTTAAGGGGAACGGCTGTGGCTCAGTGAAAGAACATCCACTTGGCATGCAGAAGGTCCAAGTTTCAATCCCCAGCATCTCCAGCTAAAAGGACCAGGGAGTAGGTGATGTGAGATACTTCTACCTGAGAGAGCTGCTGATACACACATACACACACACAAGTGGGGACCCAAAAAAACTTGTGGGAGCAGCTATTCCCTTCTCCCCATCTTTGCTTCCTCCCCTCTCCCCCTCCTTCTCTCAGTCTCTCACTCTTTCTTCCTCCTGCTGCCACTTTCCTTACTCTATCTCTCCTCCATGCCTATCACTTTCTCTTTCTGCCCCGCCCCCTCACTCTCTCTTTCTGCCCCCTCACTCTCTCTTTCTGCCCCCTCACTCTCCCAGCCTCCTGCCTGCTTCCTCTCCCCACAGCAGCAGCAGTGGTGGTGGCAGCTCTCCAGGAACCACAATGGATCTCCAAGTGCAGAGATCAGTTCCCCTTAAGGTTGCCATAGTAGGTAGGTAGGTAGGTGGGTAGACAGACAGACAGATGGACGGACAGGCGGGCAGACAGACAGACACCAAAGCACTCAAAAGCTTGGACAGTTTTGTGTCATCTTGTATACTACCACCACCACCAGCACCAGCACCAGCAGCAGCAGCAGCAGCACCACCACCACCACCACCACTACTACTACTACTACTGCTACTACTACTACTACTACCACTACTACTACTACTACTGCTACTACTACTACTACTACCACTACTACTACTACTACTGCTACTACTACTACTACTACCACTACTACTACTACTACTGCTACTACTACTACTACTACTAATAATAATAATAATAATAATAAAAGGTATTGCATTACTTTTGTTTTGGGGTTTTGTGCTGGACCAGTGCAGCCACCTGCAACTTCTTTTTTTCTTTGAGACTATTTGAATTTAGCAGATTAAAAGAAAGATTCATGAACTGGAGGGAAAAGAGAATGGGATAGGACTGTACTTATGGTTTCCCCCCACCAATACAAAGTAATATTACTTATGCTTTCCCCCCACCAATACAAAGTAATATTGATTTCCATTCCCTTCTGCCCCAACTAAAATAAATCTCTCCTACTGTTTATACATTGACAACCATGTCCTTCTGCAGTCAGCCTGTGTGTCTCTTCTGATGAACCACCCCGTCTCTCATATTTTCAATGGGATCCTTCCTTTTCTTTTGCTTTTTCCTGACATTAGTACAATTTTTTTATCAAAATGCCTGCTCAGCCTTACACACAAGATCCCACAGGACAAGGCCCTAAGATCATGCCCACCCCCATAACAAAATCTAGACTCATGAAGAGTTCAGCATAATTAAAAAACTTGCAGTGTTGTATGTAATTTTGCTTGCTTCTAATAAAATGTATTACGTAGGTTTTGTTTTCGCATTTTTGACCAACCTACAACCTCCTTACACCTGTTTTACTTTACTTCATACTTAAGAATCTGCAAGGACAGGTAAGTGTGAGCTGAAATAATAACGTAGAATATAAGAATGAAATAATGACTGAAAATTTAGTGACACTTAGCTAGTCTTTTTAAAAGCATATATATTCTCATAAAAATAAAACTTCCCTGCTTTCATACTGCAACTGGCCACAGCTATTGATATACTGGGGGGAAGCCTAAGTCCAAGATAGAGGCAAAAACCTAAAATGTGTCAGAAAATAAATCCAGATGAATTTGAGGTTTAAACCCCTTAGATCACTGATGCAAATGAAATGGAAAACATTCTGCTTACTCACTGTTTTGCAAGTGCTGCAATTGCAGCAAGACAATAATAATGATAAAATATCTTTCGATTTATTAATCGCTCAATCTTGCAGAGCTGCTGGCTCTGAGCGATTTACAGTTACACATATTAACAAGGGACTAACAATGATTCACAGGGGGTAAGGGAGGATAACATATAAATCTTTTAAAGTCACACACGTTTGCAGCCGACAGGGTTTTTGTTCAGCTGTAGACTTAGACGTGTTCCAGATGGCATTCACTCGGCTTGGCTTGATGACGTCAGTTTTTCCAGGACTGCTTCGAGTCGCAGCGTCACACTGCCACCGCCTGGCCGGATTGGCCCATCGCAGGCTTCTTAATGCCGAAGAGATCTTTCCAGGCTTCCGAGCTTCCGAGCTGGACATTCCGTTTCGCCGGCTAACACCTCCCCCCACTGGGGGGGGTAGTGTGCCCACCCTCTCTAAGGAGTGGTACCCATTTTATCTACTCACCGAAGCTTTGAAACCGCTGGGTGGATGGCGAGCTGGGGACAAGGCCGGTAGCTCACACCAGCGCGGGCTAGAACTGACAGCAGTTCTGTTCAGTTCAGATAATGTCTCTTGAGATGAACAGTGTCTGACAACCATGTCACCCCCAGAGGGGTATTTTTATTTTTTCAATATGACTACAAACTACAAAGAAAAATATAGGAAGAGGAACGACAACTATGGATAAAGGAAAGATACCCACACTAACTAAAAACCCAAGAGTGGGAGACCCCCTTTATGTTATGAGATGAACAGTTTCTCTTGAGATGAACAGTGGCACTCTAAACAGAGTTACATGCTTCTAACCTCTAATGTAGAATGGGTATAACTGTGCTTAGGACTGTACTTTATACGTTGGTTCTAACTTCTTTGGCATGGTAAAGCAGGATCCTTAGTTCCTTTCTTTTGTTCCTTTCTTTTGTTAAGGAGCTTAATTGGATCTTATTCAAGTTCATTCAGTTTTTACTTTACACTGTACTTTGTGAGCCAGTGTGGTAGAGGGATTAGAGCATCAGACATGGATAAGGGAGATCCAGGTTCAAAACTACAATTTGCTATGGAAGCCTAAGACAGTCACTATCAAACCTCAAAAGTTTGTTGGCAAGCTGAATTATGTAAGCTGTTTTAGGTCCCTGTTGGTGAGAAAGGTGGAGTATGGATTCAATAAAAAATACATTTTCGAACCATATTGCATTTTGAATATTCTCTTTCCTATATGCATTTTGTTACTGTCTATGGCAAGTCTTTAAAGAGATGGGAGTACCAGACCACCTCACATGTCTCTTGAGAAACCTGTATAAGTGGCAAGAAGCGACAGTTAGAATAGGATATGGAACAACTGATTGGTTTAGCATAGGAAAAGGAGTACGACAAGGATGCATATTGTCCCATTGCTTAATGCCAGCCTGGATTATTCAAAAGCCAGAATTAAGATTGCTGGGGAAAACATCAACAACCTCAGATATGCAGACGATACCACTTTAATGGCAGAAAGTGAAGAGGACCTCAAGAGCCATTTGCTGAGGGTGAAAGAGGAAAGCACAACAGTTGGCTTGAAACTCAACATCAAAAAAACCAAGATCATGGCATCCGGCCCCATTACTCCTTGGCAAACAGAAGGAGAAGTTGTCGAAGCAGTGACAGACTTCACGTTCCTGGGATCCAAGCAATGGCAAACCTAGACAGCATAATAAAAAGTAGAGACATCACCCTGCCAACAAAAGTCCGTATGGTCAAAGCAATGGTATTCCCAGTAGAACTTGATGGCTGTGAGAGGTGGACTATAAGGAAGACCGAGTGCCAGAGAATAGATTCTTTTGAATTATGGTGATGGAGAAGACTCTTGAGAGTCCCCTGGATTGCAAGGAGATCAAATCAGTCAATCCTAAAGGAAATCAACCCTGACTGTTCCCTGGAAGGCCAGATACTGAAGCAGAAGCTCAAATACTTTGGCCACCAAATGAGAAGGGAGCACTCACTGGAGAAGACCCTGATGCTGGGAAAAATTGAAGGTCAAAGAAGAAGGGGACTGCAAAGGATGAAATCGTTACAGTGTTATCGAGGCAACGAACATTAAATTAAGCAGACTCCGGAGCACGATGGAAGATAGGAGGGCCTGGTGTGATTCTGATCCATGGGGTCATGAAGAGTCAAACTCAACTGTGCGATTGAACAACAACAACATATGCATTTATTAATTATTTTACTTTTAGTCTGAAGTCTGTGTTGCCAACTCTTGCTTAGGAAATTCCTGGTGATTTGAGTGTGGGGTGGGCAGGGTTTGAGGAGGGGAGGGACTTCAGCATGGATATGATTCTGTACAGTTTAGCCTCCAAAGCAGCTGTTTTCTCAAGGGGAACGGGTATCTGTTATCTGGAGACCAACTGTAATTCTGGAAGATCTCCAGACCCCACCTGGAGTTTGGCAAGCCTAGAAATTTCTGATTTGGCTTTAGTGCAATGTCTTTTTTTCTGAGTGGCTTATCTCTGGAGATTTTTTTAAAGGCTGTGCTGTGGGTCTGAACTCAGCTATAGATATTATTTAGTAAACTCTTCTCCCTTACTAGATGCTGTCAAGGTTTGAGAGCCTCTCTGTGTGGCTGGTTCATGCCAACAGAAGGCTTTTAAACAATACTACTAAGTCAGTAAGATTTTTTAGTGACAAAAATACTTAAGGCATTTTTCAAAACAACAATATGATTAAGTGTGAAAGAAAGGAGACAGCCAGGTAGTGTGTCAGTCACAAAGGGATTAAGGATAGTTCCCACTACAAAATGATAACATTAAAGGATTCCCTCCTCAGTTATACCTGTCACCACAGAGAAATAATAAAAAGAATAGCAACAAAATAACTGGCTTCTTGAACAAGCTGTATATCTCAAATATAATTCCACTATATATTTCATTAAAAGATAGGTAATTTATTTCCTTAAGCCGTCTTTATCTACAGTGTTTTCAGTAAAAACTGTTTAAAAAGTCAAATAACAGGCCACATTGACTTTGCCTCCTTGTTGGTGCATGATTTTTTTTTTTACATCCCTGTTCCCTACTGCAGGATGTTTTTGGCTATTTGGAAGTTAATTTCCTAGTACATATGTTTGTGGCAGCTGCTTGATCATACCTTTGAAATGCTTTTTCCACTCAGTTTTCAACAAAGCTCCTTTAGAGTTAGACAAGTTTTGAAAAGCGTGTTATCAATCAGGTGATTTTTTTTTAGGTAGAAGGCAAGTCACAAAATATTCTCTGCTCTTGAAATATCCATATGGCCCAGTTTTCAAACAAAAAAGTCTCAGAATTTAGTCACAGTCCAGCATAGAATATTCCAATGTTCCAAAGTCAATGAAAGACAGGTATAAATACTACATTCAGGTGGGGACATAATTTCCTTGCAAATTTATTAATAGTTGAGTTGATGAGCAATCTTTTTTGGAAGATAATTAGCCAGTGAATCTACTGTTCAGAAATAGGACAACTTCCAAGGTAATTGGATTTTTCGGGTATTTCACCTTCTTATCTACTGACACAAAATATAGGTTACCTCAAAATAAAACAAATAAAATACAGGACATTGCTGTTTGTCACAAAATGCGGGTGGAGATCTGCATCTTATTAAAAACAGAACAAATTAATTCAAATCGTTGTTAAAATTAAGTGCACCTCTAAGTCTCTTTTGGTTTTGACCTTGCCTGAGGTTACCCTTCCAAATTGATTTATTTTGCTGAGCAAGACTAAAAGGGAGAACAAAATGGTCCAGTGGCAACCTTGAAGACTTCTGCAATGCCAAAAGTCATGTGACAATTCATTTTCCATTTTCTCTTTCTAAAATTGACATTCAAAGGGCTACATTTTGTATAAATAATTCATTATAGCACTTAGCATCAGATAAATTTGTCATTCTGTCACTTTAAAAAAGCTCTGTACTTGCTGAATATTTTAATTTTTATTACTCCTCGCTGCAGACAGACTGTTTTCATCACTACTGTACAAACACATTTTATTTTCATTACATGTACCAAAAGATATGTAATCCAATAGCTGCATGCTAAGTAGGCATGAATTAAAATGCATTATCTCAGGTATATTGCAACTTAAACAGAGCTGTAAAAAGAACTCTCACAGTCGTATTATACGATCAACTTTTCCTGTTGCAACTATCCCAGACATTTTTGCCATCTGCTACTTGGCAAATTCCAGGATTATAGTAATTAGTGGTCTTTAGCCTATTAGTTGGGGCTCCAGAAGGGTCATGGAGTCCCTATAAAGCTGCCCCCCCTTTCTGGAAGAACCAGCCCCTAAGGCCCATTCTTATAGAACAATGGTGCCACTCACCCACTTTTCTGTGTATCTATTCTAACAGAAGCAGCAAGACCACAAGTCAAGGCCACTCAGTAGTGGGAAAGATTTCTTCTTTGTACAGTCAGATTCCGATTCTGAGCCATCCTTTTCCTGTCATTTTACTTCGATGTGAATTCTGAAGTCACATGCTTGCAGCTCCATGGATCCTTACTGCCACTTAGGGATTATAGATGGTTCCTATGTTTGGAAAAGTTGAAGATCATTTCTATTCATCAATAAAAGTTAGGGTTGCCAGCTTCTGGGTGGCACCTGATGATCTCTTGCTATTGCAATTGATCTCCAGATGACCAAGATCCATTCCCTGGAGAAAATGGCTGCTTGGAGGGTACAATCTAAGGCATTATACCAAGATGAGCTCTTTGGGGGGGGCATAGATTGCCCCCCCAAGTCCAATCTTCATATAAATTGGAAGGCATGTAAGGAAGCATCCTGGGGAGGTCCACTGCAAGTTAGACTCCTTTAGCTTGCACAGGGTACATTCTATAGACTCCTGACTCTGTGCCTGACATTTCCCAAAAAGCACTTTCCTGAGGGCACCTTCTTGTGTGTGTGTGGGGTGGCATAACTCATATCTCCTAAGTACAATACTCACCAAACCTGGTGGACAGGTAGCTGAGAGTCAGCTGGAGGTTTCTGGTGAGTTTGGAGTCTCTAGCAAACCTGAGGAGCATTCTGTCACACTACAAAATTAATGAACTTGGTCAGTTCATATGAGGCCATTTTAACTTGGTTTGGTTCATAGTTAAGTTTGTGGGCCCACCCTGAACCCCAAAGCAAATTGAACTATGTTTTCCCAGCTTGTGCCCATCCCTATACTGGATCCTCAGTATGAATCTGCATGTGAATCTCAGAGTAAATACTGGCTTCTCAGATATCCTGGCCTGAAAATATGGGAGCATTTGGTTGAAGCAGGGTCAAGGATGGTAGAATCATCTCACTTTTTATATCTGGGGAACCAGTTGTATACCTCCCCCCAATATATAGACACATAAACAAAAATGGTTAAAGACAGAAATATTCCCATATCCTTCATTTCCTTTTGTCTCAGTCAGGTACCAGGAGACCAAAATCAACGTAACTTCCACCATTTGGGACACAGGCCTCTGTTTACCACCTCCAACTTCCAATATTTCGATAACAAGCTTTTGCACCCTTTCCCCCAAACACACCAGAGTACATAAAGAATCAAGATGGAAATATTTCTTTATTTAAAGGAGGGCCTAGGTAGTAGAATAAATTCACCATCTTTGGGGAACGAGTTTTTTTTTTTTACCCCAACCAAAACTAAAAGGATAAAATGGAGATGGGGCAATTTCTTTGTCTAAGGCAGGGCCCACCAGGACACAATAATACTGCAGTTATTACTATTCCATCTGTGAAGGCAAATCATAAGTCTCGTGGTCCAGTATTTACTCAAAGTTTGTATTGTAGGCTATAGGAAATATATTCTTCAGACCAACCACTGAGGCCTTCTGATTGCTAGAGGGATTCCAACAGTTCTGTTAATCGTTTCGTTCCTTCCCATCTAGACTCTTCCTCTTTCTCTACTGTTTCTTCATAAACTGTATTATCCACTGAAGCTCCCTCCCTCCTCTTATCTTTACAAAAACATAAGCAAAAGCAGCCCTGTGCTTCCTAAACTTGCTAGGTTGTTACAAAGACAAGCAGGATTGATTGAATTTGACAGATGGTAAAGCCTGGGGGGAGGGGCTTGCCCTACCAGGAAATCTCAGAGAAGGGCTGGAGCTCCACTGCCCCCATGAACTTTACACCGGTATGTATGAACATGTCTTAAACTGAGTAGATCAGTATCAAACCATCCAGACCAGTATCACTTATTTTGAACAAGCTGTTGAGAGTAGCAATCAAAGGAGACAAATATCAGAGGTACCCTTGAGGCTCGCAGAGCCAAATCTGAGTCTTAAATCCAGTGACTGGAGCTGTGAACAGGCAAGACAGATCTTTCTGCAAACCAGAAAAAGGCCCCAGGGTTGCAGAAGAATGTGAAATCTTTTAAAAAAACAAAAACTATTAGGGAGGTCTAAAAAAACCCCAAAATGATAAAAGGAGCACCTGTAGTTTTCAGCAATGGATTCCCTCATTGGCTGTTGCTAGGCAACCACAGTATTTATTTATTTTTTACTTCTACTTTTACCCTGCCCTCCCCACCAAGGCGGGCTCAGGGTGGCTTACACAAACCCATAAAACAATATACATCTCGATATAAAATAGATAATAAACAATTTAAAACTATTAATATGTCGATGGTGGTACACATATAATAAAGTGCATTTCAGAACACGTTCAGTGGTGCATCCACTCTAGGTGGCTTAGGCTGGAAATAAAATCGGCACAGGGCATGGCTGATAAGATGCAGCTCCTATCGAAATGCCTGCCAGAAGAGCTCCATTTTCACGGCTCACCTGGGAGCTCATTCCAGCATCAAGGCTGGGTTTCTGTGAGTAAAAAGGAAGGGGGAGAGGGTAAGGTACTTTCCAGGCCTAATTTATTTATTTATTTGGATTTGTTTATTTATTTGGATTTGTATCCCGCCCTCCCCGAAGACTCAGGGCAGCTTTTTGGCCTTTGAGGGAGAACTCACTGAGGCTAGGCCTAACTAAGGTTGTAGAATTCTGGAAGTTTTTGTGGTACAGTCTGATGAGGGCAGGGTTTGGGGAGGGGAGAGACCTCAGCTGAATATAATGCCAAAGAGTTCACTCCCCAAAGCAGTAATTTTCTTCATTGGGACAGATCACTGTTATCTGGAGTTCAGCTGGAATTCTAGGAGATCCAGGTCCAACTTGGAGGTTGGCAACCCTAGGCCTGAAAGCAACCTCTGGGGGTCTTGGTACCACCTGACTTGCATGACTCAACTAAGTGAGGATGCTTGCTACTGTTCAGCAGCAGCAGCCACCCAATGAAAGTCAGTGTGGGGTAGTGGTTAGAGCTTCAGATTAGTGTCCTGAAGACCCAGATTCAAATCCCCATCTTGCTGTGGAAGCTCACTGGATGATTTTGGATCAGCCACATATTTTACTCTAGCCTACCTCACAGGGTTGTTGTGCACATAAAAAGGAGGAGAGGAGAATAATGTAAGCAGCTTTGGTCCCAGTTGTGGAGAAAGGCAGCATATAAAGGAAGTAAACAAATAATAAATATAGTTGAAGATGGGAGGCAGATAAAAGATAGGTTGACGTATGGCTGAGAAGGAGAGAATGAGGCCAGCCCCAGCTTATTTTGCACCCTAGGCAAGGATCCCTTCTGGTGCCCCCCCCCCACAACCACCACAGCTTGGACCCGTTAATTGGATCTGTTCCCCGGACCTCCCGTTCTCCTGGCACCCATGCTTTTAACACTCACTTTTGCTTTTGTAACTTTGCCTGCTTTGCACATCTGGCTTCCACCAAGGAAGACTCTGCAAAGAAAGGCACTCGCAGCTGCAAGCAACCTCTGCTTCTCACTTGCCTTGACAGTTCCTTGCTGGGGTTGCCATAAGTCAGTTGCAACTTGAGTGTCATTTTTTTTAAATTTAAAACAACTTTATTTGGATATAACATCAAGTCAACCAATATAACATTTTAGCATCCATCATCTGTTCAACAATAAAACTTATGTCCCATATCTTTTTACCCTCATTAACATCCTTCCCCCTCCCATTTCCCTTCCCTATACATGGCTTCCCGCAGTGCTTCGACCTCCTGCGCTTCTTATTTCTAAATTCAATTTCCATCTAATATTTCTTATATTTCACTAGGTAACACTTATGTCCACTCCCTCTTTCTTACTCCTCATTTTCTGCAACTTGAGTGTCCTTATGTAATAGCCCCCCTACTTAGATTCTTCTTTGACTCAGCTGAGTGACCCTTCTGTGCCCAGAGGGCTAAGTTCTTTGGTGGAATTGGTGTTTGTATCATCAGAAAGATCATAACATGTTTAAAACTCAGTAGAGTTTGCAGCTGAACCAGGACAGTAAAAGTGGACCTTACCTTCTGCAAGAAATTCCCACATTTTAAGAGCAAAAAAACCCCACCAACATGTGGGAACTATTTTGCTAGATTTTGGGGTGGGGGACAAGAATCCCTGGACAAGGTCTGTATCTTTGGAAATACTGAGGTGTACTGTGACAGATGTAAGCTTTGCAGTACAATAAAAATCTGTATTTGGACATGTTCAGTACTAGCATTTTAATATTCAACACCCTTAGGAGCAAACTGGAACAATAAACACTTCTTAAATGTAGTTTTGGAAATAACATTTTGGGGGGGATCTACACATGGAGCAACAGTCTTGACATTGTTAGCATACAGTGAAAGTGCATTTCCAAGGAACAATAGCAAAGGGATTTTCCTTTAGACTCACAGACATTTGTGCAAGAAAATCCAGTAGCCTGAACCCATATTAATCTTCCACTAGAGTTTGGCCTGAAAAGGCACTATAGGTTCACTGATCCACTACAGCAACTGGTCAGGAACCAAATGTGGATCACACCTGACTTATAAGGGGTTACACCAGAAGCGCTACCATAATCCTGAAAACTTTGAATACAAAGAGAAAGACAGAGAAAAGGAGAAGAAGGGGAAAGGTGAGTAAATAGCTCCTTTGCCGCTGAAAAAAAAAAGACTGGTGCAAAGCAAGATTCCTAAACAAAAGCTACACAATACCATTTAACTGGACGAACCAAAACGACACAAAACAAAGCTTCAGAACTTTTCATCAGGGTCCTGTATATCAGAGGGAAAGCACATCTCACTGCCTCGCACTAGATCTGGTGCATGTGTGCTTATCAGGCGGCAGAAGGGCATTTTCTCCCCTACACGCAACTCCCTTTCCCAAAACCTCCAACGGGTCCACTCCTCAGGTGGATGTTTGCACATTGGCATGAAGATGAGCGGCGCTCACAGCAGAACCTTGCTGGCATCACCGCCTCCTGAGGCGAAGGATTGGACGGTTGGAGAAAGCCAAAGCTCCAATTGGACCCAGTGGGGCTGCCTATCTGGCCGCCTCACTTCAGGCTCAGTTGCAGCGCAGCTTGGGGATGCTGGTCTCTCTGAGTCAAGGCACAGCCGCACCAGCCGAGAAGTGATGGTGCTGCCATCCGAGGACTGCTGGAAGCCATGTGCCGATGGCAGAGATGGGAGTGACAGCTGCCGCAGTCTCAGCTCTGTGCCCTAGCAGAGGATAACGGAAGAGATTTCCCCTCCTCCGAGAGCTCCTCGGCTCCTGTTCCTCCAAGGGGAGGATGGCTGTGCTTCTGAGCGCACTGAAAGACATGGCGGCAGCGATGCATGGCGGTCACCCACCTGGTCAAGAAAATTGCAAGGCTTTTGGCGGGGGGCGGGTGCCAGTTTGGCGCCTCTAAGGGCCGACACACTCTAGGCGAGTGCCTAGTTCACCTAGTGAGCGAGCCAGCCCTGCAGGGAAGGGCGACAGAATATGGGGGTTGCCATTAGGAAGGAAAGAGGAAATAGTGTTGGGAGGGGGATACAGGGGAAAGTGAGGTACCACCCCACAAGTCCTTGAGGATGCCCTACCCTGCACGTGGGCCTGGCCCAGCAGCCAGCACCATACAACTGGGCCACAGTTTTCCTATTTGGAGGCTGCTGTGGGGAGGGGAGATGGAAAATTTAAGACAGAGAGGACACTTGTTATGTCCACTGACCGCCACTAGGCACCAGCGATGTACAGCGACTCACTGCTGAGCTTAACTCCCTTGGAACAATAGGGATTAGGCTCCTGGAATTTCCTTGGGGAGCCAATAGGGATTTTGGCGAGATGTTTAAACCCACCAATAGGATCTAGGGGTGTTCCCAGGTACTGTATATAGTTGGCCACCCAGCTGGTGTTCTGTGTTCAAGTTGTGTACCAGTAAAGCATGCTGATCACTGCATCTGTCTCTGTGGTTTCTACATGTGTCTAACCCACTACACAAAACACATGAAGTTAGGTTGTCTGTTGGGTTGGGAAGGGGATAGGGTTGCCAACTCTAGGTTTGGAAATTCCTAGATATTTGGTAGGTGGAGCCTGCAGAGCTCTCTGGAGACCTCAGAGTGGTATAATGACATAGACTCCATCCTCTGAGCTTACCATTTCCTCCAGGGGAACTATGGTTGCCAACCTCCAGATGGGACGCAAACCACCAGATGGGAAGCAAAAAACAATGATGTATAGTGGCAAAAAAAGGTTTACAAGTTGGTGAAGAATCCAAGAATTTACAAGTTGGTGAAGAATCCTTTTTTTGGCACTATACATCACTGTTGTTTGCTTCCTTTCAACTTCCATACTGTGATCTCTCTCTTTGGTTTGCAACCTCCAGATGGGAGCTGGAGGTCATCTGAAATTACAACTGCTCTCCAAATTCCAAACAGAGATCAATTCCCACCCAATTCATCTCTGAAGAAGAAAGCATAGAGAGATGGCAGATGACCTGTTATTGGGAAGACTCATGTGAAAGTAGCTCTTTAATACAAGGACTCAGATGCTGTTGATGGTCTGATTGATTATAAAGGATCTGATAGATTGTCTCTGATCAATTATAAAAGATTACTAAAGTTACCACACTTCCATTTGACAACTAACGGTGTCTGCAGTTAAAAAGTGGAGGAGAATGTGTATAAGATAAATAATGCAGCTGTTAGTTGATAGGGTTCTGCATTTAATTGGCTCTTCGAGAAAAAAACTGAATTGCTGGTTTCATAGAAGTGTAAATAAATATTCCATTCTGGGTGTGTGGTTTTGTGTATGAGAGTGAAGAATTTGTAGAGAACAAAAATAGGATATCCAAGATTTCTACAATAATAGAAATAGACATCTAGTTCTGAAACTGTATTTTATTTTATTCATATTAGCAACAATTCTACTCATGTCTATGATATGCTATGACATTAGATTTGTGATCTATATGAGACAAATCCTTTGTGGGAAATCTGTTTGTTTAGGAGATCAGTAATGAGAGTTAATACTTAAATTGGCCACACTAAAATATGTACTTCAGTGGTACAGTGGTTTGACGTGGAGACTTGGGGATTTATTATGATCTTGTTCAATTACTGAGCCTTAAGGGAGGGGCAACATATTTATTTAATAAATGGAATGGACTTCCCTTCCCACTTAATCCAAGATCAGTTATAAGAGAAATGTATATGCTCTTGTCACAAGATTCCAATTCATCAAAATTAATCGAGCATCCATTTCTAGCTGGCTGATACATGATTGTTAGGAACTGGCATAGTTTCCTGCAGCCTGCCAGCTTTGCACTGATTGGCTTTGACAGGTATGGTTTGTGGCTGAAATGGAAAAATTAACTAGAGGATTCAACGAAGAACTCACTGCATTTGATAATATGGGTCTTGTTCATCTACAGTATTGAAAGTTTAACTCCTTTATTTCCAAAGGTGCATTTTGAAGTGCAAATCTAGCCTAGTAGGTACTTTGTGTATGGCCAATGGATTCAGACCCACCTTACTACAAGTGTCTTCCATTCCTTGCCATACAACAGGAAGCAAGTAAGCAGGCAGGTAGAGAAAAGCTGATATCTGTTGGAAGTAGGCCTTTTGATATGTATTATAATATGTATTTATTGTGGAGAATTTCATTCTGGAGTGCATCACCTTGTAAATGTTGTTGACATGGATTACAAAGCAGAAGTGAGATATTTTTAAATTCAATGTACATTCTAGTCAGTGCAGTTTTTTCATTTGATTTACAGATATGGGAAATACAAAAACTAATTTGAGACTCACTTTGTAAATAGCATAAATGTTTATGGATCTAATTCACATTTCCCATTCAATAAAAAGCACTACGTAACTACCTTTGAGATATTGAAGGTTCTACACTTTGAGATTTTTCTAGCTAAGCACAACAGTGAATTCATTGATTTCTCATTTTCTGAGCAGAGGTTAATGATGAATTATTACTAAACCTCTGAGAAGATAATTATTTTATTGTATTATCTAGGGTGGTACACAGAAAGATGTTTGTAGAAGGCATCTAAGGACAAGGATAGGCTATTCTACCTTGATTGCTTCTTTTACAAGGGTGATTAGTTTTGCCTTTACTTTTAATGGAGAAAATGTAACTGTACTTGACTGAACTGATCATTAGGTAACTGCGTACCAATTCTTTATCACATGCACATACTAACATTTTACATTGAGGAGGTGGGTTACTCTGAATAGTTTGTATTATAACCAGGGGTTATTTCATAGAAAAAGAGGTGCAGGAGCTCATTAGCATAACTTATTAGCATAACTTATTTGCATATGCCACACCCCCTGAAATCACCAGAAGTGTGTCAGAAGGCAACACCCACTGCTCAGGCTCCACTGGACTGTTTTGGATTGCTAGCTATTGGGGGGGGGGACGTGCAGATATGCCCTCACAGAGAAGGCAGAGCTTGTACCTGAAGGCGGCGGTGGGGGGGGGCTCTGCAACTTACCTGGCTGCTTCTTGCTCCTTGTGGCCCAACTGAGGGCTGCTGGGAGTAGGGGGCAGGGCTTGTTGCATGTGCCCACCCCCCAGGCTCCTTACTGCCAGAGCTCCGCTCCTGTGCGCTCCTGCAGGAAATGACCCCTGATCATAACAGGCAATCTTCTGCATACACTATGTTTTCTTCTGCCACTGAAAGGTGAGACTGGAGGAATGTAAAGTAAAGCTGTATTCATTAGATGGTTGATTTATGTATTTCATTAGGAACAAGCACACTTTTGGACAATCTGTATAGAGGCAAAAGCACACATAAAAAAACCACCCAACAGTTCTTTTCCATAATGGATCTATACTGCTGTGTCTCTATTGCAATAAGGATAAACATGAATGCAAATTCCGTTTATTTCACACATTTATAAAATGTAGCTCTCAAACATATTATGATGCTACATGAGAGGACACTGGAAAGTGGTAAAGGAAATGTAGCAGCCATAACGATGCCTCCTTCAGTAAGAAGAAGTTAATATAAATAATGGGAAGTGGGTATGGGATATTCAGCTAAGGTAACCTGCTTTCCAAGGACTGTGAATAACAGAGGTGCCATTCAGAAAGAGGGGAAGTCCTCAGCATGGCTAAATATTATGTTCTCAGTTTTTTTTTTCTTTCAAAATCCAGCTCTGGTCATTTGTAATATCTGAACTTTGATTGTTCATCTGTTAGATATGGGCAGCAAAACACAAATCCTGTTGCTTTGAAAGACAGAGATGGGGGAGAGCGTGACTGGTTTGAATGTTGTGGAGTATAAAAATAATCTTTGAATAGGTCTTTGGAGTTTCCCCTTTTAAAATTTGCTTCCCACTGAAATGTAATGGGCTGCCTCAGCATGCAGAGATTACATACTAGCAACTCAGCTTTATGCATATTTGTTAAGAACATTTATGTGCCCCACAAAGTTGAGAGATTGGTCCTTATTCATTGTGCAAAGGTATGTACCCCTTGATCATGAATGCTTATCAGCTGCTGCTTCAAGAACTTCAGGGTTATTGGTTGAATGGGTCAATTCATTTGAATAGCTCCTACCCTTTCAAGGAAATGATAAGGTGATAGTAAATTTAGCTGAAGATTAAACAAAAAGAAATAAAAAAATTAAAATAAAACAAAGCCTTACATCTCAAAAATGAAAAGAAAAAAAAAACCCCAGAAGGATCAAGAAAGGATTAATGTTTTTTCATATGGGAACTTTTCAGATACTATCTTTTGGCACCAACTCCTGCATCTGAAAATCCCCCCTCCAAAAATCAGGGAACTTACCACTAGGTATGAGGAGTTCCTACTTTGCATCTTTACATAGTTTCTCTGTTGTTGCTATTTTTCCCTCAAAGGATTCTGCCTCAGTACACAAAGAAGATAACTTTGAGGTATGTTACCAGCTTTCCTAAACCATGACTTTTAAAGAAATCATTGTTTCCATAACCTGTCCTTTTGAAATAGTTGCCTGATAGTGAAAAAATCAAATTCTTTTTCTTCCTCTAATGTTAACTGTAATATGAAATTGTAAGGTAGGCCAGTGTCAAAACACAAGATTTTCTGTGTGTAAAAAATTATTTCTACATTAGTACATTTGGGATAATAGATAACCCAAGAGCAAACAGAAAGCTATAATTCACTCAAGGAGCTCTGTTTGCATTATATACTGCTACTGTGCACCACTGGAACTGGTTTGATTAATGGCCCTGAAGCTCCAAGTGTGAAATCAACTGAGTGAACATACTGGTATGAAATAAGAACAGTCCACAGCCTTTCAGCAATCTCTGACCCAATCACATCCTACAAGTCAGGTTGATATAGGCTTGTAAGTCACCAGGCATTCTAAGTATGCATATCAAAAGTATGCAATATAGTCTTCTTCACATACTCAGCAAGTCACACCTGATATTCAGTGCTTGTCCAGCTTACCCTCCACTTTCACTTAATATTTAAATGGTGAGATGAGGTCAGATGCTGAGCTGAACAGTGGCTGATTTATAGTTTAGTACAGAGGTCAATAGAAGCTGATATCTTAAAACAGGGGTTTCAAACATATGGCCCATGGGCCAAAACTAGCCCATCCAGGGCTCTTATTTGGCTCACAAGCAACTGGTGCTGTTCTCAGCCTGTGAGGGAAAAGGACAAAAGGACAAAAAGCACCCCCTGGAGGTTCTGGAAACAGCCTCTTGGTCAGGTCTTCCCTGTTTGGTGTAGTGGTTAAGTGTGCAGACTATAATCTGGGAGAACCAGATTTGATTCTCCACTCCTCCACTTGAAGCTGCTGGATGACCTTGGGCAAGCCATAGTTCTCTCAGAGCTGTCCTTGAAAGAGCAGTTTCTGTTCTCTCAGCTCCAAATACCTCACAGGGTGTTTGTTGTGGGTAGGGGAAAGGAAAGGAGTTTGTAAGCCACTCTGAGACTCCGAGTGAAGGGTGGGGTATAAATCCAATCTCCTCTTCCTCCTCTTCTTTTTCTTCTTCCCCTTCCCACAGCCCTGCTGCGTCTGTGGGAAACACAGGAACGATGAGAACTGGAGGTGAGGGGATCTGGGAGAGTCAAGGTTTTTGCGGGTTCCCCAGTAAATCAATTGCTTTCACAGCAGGGAATTGATCGCTTTTTTTGTATTTTGAGTTTAATGCTGTTAATCGAGTTTGCCTGTGTCCTTTATAAAGTTTATACCTCCAATACATGTCATGACATTTTATGGCACCAATGGCCTGGCCCGACAAACTGGCATTTATGTTGTAACAAATGAGTTTGACACCTCTGTCTTAAAATCTCGACACACCTTTATTATTTGAATGGGACTCATTATAAAAATAAATTGACCTTCCAGTATTATACTTATAATGCTTTGTTAAATATTTTTCTTAGTAAGTGTTTTGTTAAGGTGAATATCTTACAAGACCATAGTTCATTTGGACTGATATGATGTAAAGATGCATCATTACAAGGAGATTTGTACTTTCAAAAAAGAGATAATGTAGAATGGCAGGAATTTGAAATCATGTAATAGAAAATTATTATTGGCAAGTGTGCATAGTATTAGTGTTGGTTCCAGGGAATCAGTAGACTATTTGCAAGCAATGGAATGCTATTTATTGAGCCTTTACAAAGTTTACATAATACCATTTCAATTGCATGGACAGGCTACTTCATGTAAAAGAATACTATACTGGATCAGGGTGCTTTCAAAAGCACACACAGTGGAGAAAATATCCCCTGCTATCCCTCTTCAAAAAGTGTTCATGAGAGATTAACAGACTGAATAGGCTCCTGGGTAGGAAATTTCCATAATTGAATATCATCACTGACAACCATTGATAGTTCTATGCAAGTTTGTGACTTGAGCTCTGCATTCAAGGATTACTAAAATGCCATAAGTGCATTTCTTCTTGAATTTCTAATGAATTCTATGATTGATCATGAGGTAACATGAAGTTAACAATATGTATTGCCCATTTTTGAGTATATGATTGTCCACTGCACATATATGTTCTGTCAAAATAGGAGATTTGTGTCTTGGCTGCTAAAATGGTGGCACAGCATGCCCAGGACTGGCCCAAG
The DNA here is from genome assembly GCF_001447785.1 of Gekko japonicus. Classification (NCBI taxonomy): domain Eukaryota; kingdom Metazoa; phylum Chordata; class Lepidosauria; order Squamata; family Gekkonidae; genus Gekko; species Gekko japonicus. The sequence continues at coordinate 76,077 of NW_015162544.1, read as the reverse complement.
AGTTTTTAGTATCCTAGACCAGCCCCTGCACCACCACTACCTGGGTGCTCCTCTGCTATGGCCTGGATGCACCTCAAACTACTATGCTCAGGCCAGGCACTGTTATGGGTGGGGCTTAGCAACCCTTAGTAAGTGATGCCAGGTTTGGGGGCCATCACTTCTGCCAGGGCAGTGTGAGACACAAGAGGTGTGAGCAGGAGATGCCACAGGGCTGCCCAGCAGCTACTGGGGCAGATGGTACTGGTGGCAGCACCCAGGTCCCATGAAGGATCCAGCTTGGCTACTTTATTAATATACTTTTTCTTTGCCTCCAGACTTAATTAAAATCCTTGTTATTTTGCCCGATAAGAAGTTCACCTCATGGAATAAATTTCAAAATAATATTAGAGATCAGATTACACCTGTTTTAAGGATAATTTTAAAATATTGTCAGTATCAATAGATGATACATTACCATAGTAACTTAAACTAATAAAAAGAAACCTGGGATCCTTTCCCAAGAAAATTTCTCTCACTGTATGGAAGAATGAGTAGATCATGATTTATGCTGTTTCTAAACAATAACAAGCAATTGACAAAAGGACAGGCTGGCTGAGTGAGGTAAAAGGCAGTAAAATGGCCAAAAGAATACTCAGAAGATTCACATATAAATCAATACACAGACTTAGTGAACACAGTCTCAAGTGTTCAGCAATGAAAAAGTGACAGATATATGTTGACAAAAAGTTATAGCATGAGAGTGAATGAGAAGCATCAACAAACTTTACAGTCTAGTGTAGGGATTATGATAGTGCTGCCTGCCATGGTTTTGCCACATCTCATGGCTTAGTAAACTTACTATAAAGATCAAAGTGCAGTCATGTTGAAGCAGACCATTTGCCCATTTATTCCAACATCATGTTTCATATATGCAGTCATGTTGAAGAAGACCATTTGTCCATTTATTCCAACACCATGTTTCATATAGTGGCCAACGAGATTATAAGGCACAGAAACAAGTCACTGAGGCAATGCCTTCTCTTGTTTTAACGTCCAGTAGCACTGCTATTTAGAAGCCTCTGAACTTGGAGGTTCCACCTACCTCCCATATCTAATAGCCACCCTAATTTTCCTGCTATAAAGCTATAGGAGGCTACTTGTTCCTTACAGATATTCACCTTCTGATACAAATCTTGTTTCTCCTTATTTTTGCCCATATCATATTCATTCTTTTGTACATATGATAGTCACTCTCTTCAATTCCAATTCAATTCAATTCAATTCTGAACTTTAATGGCATAACATATATAATGATATTCACTCTCTTGATATAACTTTCTACAGTCACAATATTTGTGCCGAATCCAGTCACCAAGCACACTTACTGTAGACCTATAGCAGATTACCAATTCTCTGTACAGGTTATATCAGGGACAGTAGATTTGTCCAGATCCATTTTTTTATCATGTCAGAAACGTTTTCTTCATTCCATTACACTCCTTAATTTTAAACTATAGAAAACTTATAGAAATAATTATCCCAGAACTGGACCATATGATATTTGCTGCTGTTTTCAGTGTCTTTGATTAACTTGTATCTTCCCCAGTCCATTATAAATGTAAATGTATGCATTAATAAAAACAATGCAAAATGTTCTTCACTACCCAAAGGAGTATCAATTGTTGTACAAATGATTATATCAAAATTCTTTTGGTATAGAGTCTTACACTTCTTTTTGTTGATAAAACATTACAAAAACCTGTCTTGATGTCATCATCATATTTATATTGAAATAGAATACTTTGTGTTTGCTGTTTGACCAGAGTACATAAGGGAACATGTATCCTTCAGTGTCCATAACCAAAATGATGTTATTTATTTATTTATTTTTAAAATTATATATCACATTTTAGTAATATTTAAGGTATTATACAACAGAAAATTTTAAAATACCAGTGTACACAAGGAATTAAAAATGCCCCCACCCCAAGCAACTAGCAAAATTCAGACCAGAAGCCATAATGAATAAAATTCTAGTATTCGGGGGAATATAAAATATTTCAAGCACTGTCACTGTTAATTTAAAAGGCCTGTTGAAAGAGGATTGTTTTTGCATGCATTCTAAAATTCAAAAAAGATGAATGCTGTGCCTCCCATTCAAAAAAGATGAACTGTCATAGGCAGCTCAAGTCCCTTGATGCTGCCACTGAGAAGACCCCATCACATGTACACACCCACCACAACTTTTTTTGGTTAAAACAATTTTTATTTTCTCTTAAAGGTAATCATATATTTAAAACATTTTCACTTAACCAAAGTTCCCTACCTTCCCTTCCTTCCCACTAGTGGCTACCCGCAATGCTTCCCCCTTTTACTTCAAAATTCCAGTATAACTCTAGATATCACAATTTAACTAGATAATACAATTTAACTAGATAACACATTTTGACTCAATATTGTTCCATACATAGTAAATTTTGTTTTACATCCCAGTTTTTTTCCCAAGTACAATTTAAAGTCATTCCATTCGTCAAAAAAATCTTGATCTTCTTTGTTATTCAACTTCCTTGTAATTTTGTCCATTTCTGCCATGAACAGAACTTTTTGTAGCCAGTCTTCTATTTCTGGTATTTTCTCTTGTTTCCAGCATTGAGCATAGACCATTCTTGCAGTAGTTATTAAATACCAGAACAAAGTCTTTTTTGTTACGTTCACTTCTTCCATTTTAAGTCCTAAAAGTAAAATCTCTGGTGCTTTTTTAAATGAGCAGTTCAATATCTTTTGCATTTCATTGTGGATTTTTGTCCAAAAGTCCACAGCTTTATCACATGTCCACCACATGTGATAAAATGAGCCCTCATGCTTTTTACATTTCCAACATTTATTTTGGTTCATATTTGCTATTTTTTTTTGGCGTCATGTACCATCTATACATCATTTTATAACAATTTTCTCTTATATTGGTACAAGTCGATATCTTAATAGAATTCTTCCACAAATATTCCCACGAGTCTATTGTCACTTCCTTATTCATATTAATTGCCCATTTTATCATTTGTTCTTTTACAGTTTCATCTTCAGTATACCATTTCAACAAAACTTTATACAAATTATAAATCATTTTTTCCCCTCCACTCTCCCATATAATCTCAAATTCATTCTTTTCCTCTCTGAATCCATATTTTTTCTTATCTGCTTTAAAGACATCACAAATTTGCATATATTTCAACCAAACATATTTATACTGAATTTCAACTTGATTTTTCATTACCCATTCTGTTCCCTCTTTTTTAAGTAAGTCACTGTAAGGCAACCATTCTTCACCTTGTTGTCTTGAATATGGTGTCAAAACTTCTGCTGGTACAATCCAAAGTGGTCCCATATCACGAAAATATTCTTTACATCTCATCCATGTCATAAATAGCACATGTCTCACCAAGTGACGCTTGAAGAAATTGTCCATTTTCGTCTTTTCATACCATAAATAAGCATGCCAACCAAACCTACAATCATGGCCCTCCAAAGCCAGCAGTTTTTTATCCTCTAATTTCACCCATTGTTCCATCCAAGATAAACAAACTGCTTCATAATACAGTCTTAGGTTTGGTAACTGCAAACCTCCTCTTTCTTTGATGGTGATGGGACATGCAGCGGGGCCTCACAAGTTGATCTGAGTGCATGGGGAGGTTTATGATAGAGAAGAGGATCCCAAATGGGATATCTTGATCTCAAATTACATTGGACCAGTATTTTTAATAAGTCTATGAAAAAATGACCTGGGCAATTGACATGATCTCTCCCAGAAGACACCATCTTGAAGGTTGAAGAGCACAGGCAGCCTATTGGTTTACTAAGGGGCCGCAGATAATGAAAAGACAAGGGAGACAGCTAGAGGGACAGTGGAGAAAGACGACTCTGACAAGGCATGGGCTAGAGTTCATTTTAAATCCTATTTCATAGTGGTGATGGCAATGAAGAAACAATATTTCTTTGTCACCATTGCATCCACACAGTGTAGATTTGTGAAACTCTTCCAGGTGGTCAGGGGCTGATTGGGGTTCTGACCTAGAGAGCCAGCTTGGTGTAGTGATTAAGAGCGGTGAACTCTAATTTGGAGAACCAGGTTTGATTCCCCCTCTCCTCCACATGAAGCCAGCTGGATGACGTTGGGTCAGTCACAGTTCTCTCAGAACTCTCTCAGCCCTACCTACTTTGCAGGGTGTCTGTTGTGGGGAGAGGAAGGGAAGGTTATTGTAAGCCCCTCCGAGACTCCTTTGGGTAGTAAAGAGCAAGGTGTTGAAAGCCATGGCTGGTTGGCTTAGACAGAGCCGACTGAAATTGAATCTGACGAAGACAGTGGTCCTGTGCCTGAACATAGGTCCTGTGCCTGAGTCGGAGCGGCTGAGTCGGAGCGGCTCAGGGATGGGATTCCCACTCCCGACTTTCGGTGGGGCACCACTGGTGCCAGCGTCAGAGGTTAGGAGTTTGGGAGTGCCCAGGTAGCAGCCACTGCAAAGTCGGTCTTTTACCATCTACAACTGATTAGGCAGTTGGTTCCCTTCCTTGAATGCAATGACCTAGCAACGGTGATCCATGGATTGGTCACCTCAAGATTGAATTACTGTAATGCTCTCTACATGGAGCTGCCCTTGTCCCAAATCCGGAAGCTGCAGCTGGTGCAGAATGCAGTGGTGAGGCTGTTGTTGTGTCTTCCAATGCGGGAACACATCCAGCCTGCCCTAAAAACCCTGCACTAACTGCTTATAGCATACTGGATATGGATACTGGATATGGTTCCTACCTTTAAAGCCCTTCATGGCTAGGGACCTACTTACCTAAGGGACCGGCTTTCCCCGCATGTACCCCAGCGAGCACTAAGGAAAATTCCAATCCCTTAACCATTCATCAAAGCTCTATCAAGAAAAGGTATTACTTGTTATTCCAGTATCCAGTTCCATTTAAAAAGTGCATAGGAAAAAGCAAAAAAACAGAAGCCAAAGTAATGCATAAAGCCAGAGCAAAAGATAAAAGTAATCCAGTAAATTCAGATAGACACCTAGTTCAAGCACCTCAGACAAATGCTAATATGTATCAATATCAGCAATCTCCCCAAAAGAAACAAACTTTCCACCCAAAGATTCAAACTTTCCAGCTATTTCCCTAGGGTATTCAATCCTGTTCCTTTTCTTTGCAGTTTAAAACACCTGAGCTGCACTTCCAAGCCGAAAATGTGTGTGTGTGTGGGGGGGAATCCTCCACCTGCCTCTCTCCGCCCAGGTCTTTAAATTTTAAATGGAGTTCCTCTAAACAGCAAAGCTTGTTGAAGCTACTATAGAATAGTCAAGTTGCACAGTCCAGTTACTTACAGCAAGTAGGTTAAAGTTGATAGATGAGATTCTCTAGTTGGAGTATAGCTCCGAAAATCAGATGATTGTGCCTCCGTGCTCAATGGCTGCCCGTGAGTTCTCCCTTCCTGGTCCCTGCAATGGAGCAATAAGGGGTCTACTCGGGTACCACCGCACCCAAGAGCACCCAAATCAAGCTCCCCGCAAGAGCTTCCCTCCAAGACAGCTCTTTGGGAGATCAGATCACTCCGATTATCCCACTGGGAGTAGGACGTTTGGGGGTTCCTCGGGAGTCGCCCAGGAGCTGTCGGACGATGGTGTGCCACAAACCAGAAGTCCTCTGAGTGTGGTATCCTTTGGGCTGCCTTTCATGATTGGGACTGGGAGACACTGGTCTGCAGGGTCATAGTGTGCAGGTACTATTGGACCTGGGTCTCCTGTTGGATAAACAGGTGGCCGTATTGGCCATGGGTGCCTTTCGTCAGTTTTGGCTGGTGAGGCAGCTGCAGCCATTCCTGGGTAAGAAAGTTCTTGCCACTTTGGTACATGACCTACTAACATTTAGATTAGATTACTTCAATGTACTTTATATGGGGCTGACATGTAAGACTGTCTGAAAGCTAAATTGGTACAGCATCCTTCCTCTGAATTGCTGTTATGAGTTCCCCCTCACCCTGCCCAGACACTGGCCTGGTAGTCCAGAGTTGGGGGTAGAAATTTCCAGGATGCCATCATCATGGAGTCTATTTGGGTTTTTAGTTTCATTAAATTGTTCAGTAGAATTTTACTGTTTTATATATGTTTTTATGGCATTATGCCCCCATGTACATCACCCAGAGGCCAGAGTAAGCTGGGATAGGGTGATTAACAAATTTAATAAATCAATCTATCATCTTTTCTGGAGTGGATTGTAGGGACCATATTTCATATGTTCATATACACTGGGTCCAAATTTATTTCTGGGCCCAATTTAAGGTTCTGGTATTTAACCTTTAAAGCCCTATACAACTTGGGGCCAGCATACTGGAAGGACTACCTACTCCCATGTAAACCTTCCTGTCCACTCTGGTCATATTCAGAGGCCCTGCTTCATGTGCTCCCATCATCTGAGGCTAGATGGGTGCCAACCCGAGAAAAGGCCTTCTTGGTCATGGTGCCGAAATTAGAATTCCCTCCCCAAGGAGCTTTATCTCTCTCTATTGCTATTGTTGTCTATTGTCTCCACACTGTTACTGGCCCTCCTTCATGGCTGTATTATTTGGATTTATATTTATACTAGGAATAAGGCCCATTGTGAAAATAAATACAATGAGGTCTAGAAAGAGGCTCTGGGAGAGTGCCAAAGCCTTGGGCACTCAACGTCAATGTGCTGTGGTGACCTCAGCAGGGTATAATGACACAGAGTCCACAATTTTCTCCAGAGGAACTGATTTCTGCTATCTGAAGAGCAGTTATAATTTTGAGTGATCTCCACCCCTCACCTGGAGATTGGCAACAATTGTTACCCAGAAGGGAATGGCTGGTTTGATTAAACAAAGAACCACAGCCATCTGCAAGGCTCTCCCGAGGGCTAAAGAATGGTCTGCAGGCAAACGGCTGTGGCTGCTCCTCTGCTGATCTTCTTCTGATGGCTGAAGAAGGCTAGTCATGCAAATGGCTGCTTGGCTGCTGAGGTAAACTGTTAAGATTGGAGTTTTGGCAGGAGCTGGCTCTGTGGGCGGGACTCAGGCACATCTTCTGATGGGCAGTTCAGGCACCCAACTGATTTTGGCAAGCATAGAATCTTGCCATGCGAAAATATGTTTATATATATGGACAGGATTTCATTGAAATCCTTAATTACTTTGCATATACTTTATTTTTAATACTGTTTTAATATATCAACTGTGTTAATGTTGAAATGTTGTAATGTTTGATACCTTCCACCTTGGAAATCCTATCTGGATGGAAAGGCAGTGTAACTATGTTTGAAACAACTAAAGTTTTAAAGTCCAAGTTGAAAGTCCTTATGGCAAGGGAACTGTGGCCAGATCAGAGTTCTCCAGAAAAGGTCAATGAATGCTACCAACATATCCATGAGCAGTACCAGATCAAGCAGCACAATCCTGACCTTTCAGAGGAGTACAACTCCATCTGAATACAGGCTGAAGTTTACCTTTCAGATCAGATGAATTCTGAATCAATGACATTTCCATCTTTCTTGTGGGCACAGGGGCATTGAGAGGCGGAGGTGAGGAAATGAGACATACCACATGGATTTGGAGAAATAAAACAGCCATAGCTTTTTATTGATTACACTGAAGGAGTATTGGCACAGTATAGGGATGGATCCTGAATTGGGTGACCTGCCTGCCATCTGATAAACCCCACATCCCCCCAGCCCACCTGCTAGGGTGCTACCAGGAAGTGGCAAACCCCAGGGAGCCCTGTGGGTGCCAGTCACTGTATAGTCACTTGCCACCTGGTGCTGAGAACCCCACTGACAGCTCCCAAGCTGGGCATACCACTATATTGGCGCTTCTGCAAACTTCTTAAGGGAGTCGTCCAAACCATGGGATGTAGGCATGCACGAACTCTTCCCTAATCAAAAGATTCCATCCCATGCCCAAACCACCACAAGAGCCAGGGTGCTCCTGCCCCCACCCTGACTCCTGCCAGTGCTCCTAAGCCTGTAACCAATCAAGCAGCCCACCCCAGATCCCGTGCGACCAAATATCCATGCCCCACTCAGATAGGTGCCTTCTATCCACCCTGCAAAGGGCAGTGAGCCTAAAATTGATGCATACTTCTATTGACACCACCACCTGGGCTCCTGCCATATATGTTTTCCTCTTGGCTACATCCACCTGGGCCAGTGAAACAGCACCATGCTATCCACGGTGTTTGAGGAAACTGGACCAAATCAGGTAAGTGGTTGGAAGCCATAAGTGGAGAGTAAGGGTGGGCACAAACCGCAAAAAATGGAGTTTCATGGAGGTTCGTGGTTTGGTGTTTTCATGAGCTCTGAACGTTCGTGAACTTCTTCATTGCATGAACCAATTTGTGCTTTGGGAAGTTCATGGGGCTGCCGCCCCACCCAGAAGTAATCTCTGAAGGTATTTAAATGCCTTTGGAGCTCACTTCTGGTTGGGGGTGTGGCTGCAGCATGACCCATAAGTGGGCTCAGAAGGCGTTTAGATGCCTTCGGAACTCTCTCAAGCCATGGCCCCAACCAGAAATGAGCCCCAAAGGCATTTTAATGCCTTCCGAGCCCATCCCCGCTCTCTCAAGCCATGGCCCCAACCAGAAATCCCCAGGTTGCGCCAGCCTGACTGAGCTCTCAGAGTGACCTATGAAGGCCTGAATGAGCTCCCAGAGTGAGCTCTGAAGTCTTCTATAAGCCTTTGGAGCCCACTTACAGGTGGAACCTGGCCATATAAATGCCTGCCCCTATAAGGATACATAATGCCTATAAAAGCCTTCAGAGTTCACTCTGGGACTCCGGTCGAGTTGGGCCACCCGACCCATAGGTGGGCTCCAAAGGTATTTAAATGCCTTTGGAGCTCACTTCTGATCAGGCAGCCCGGAGTAAGCTCCTCCCCTTTGCCTGGGGAGTTGATAGATCAGTGCCAGGCTGTCTAGTCCAATGAAGCACCATGACTCACCAAAGCAAAATGTAGCAAGTCATGGATCACTTCATCAATGAAGCAATTGCCTGAAGTGGCTGTTCACAACACACGAAGAGATGCGAGTCATGATGACTTTTGCTTCGTGTGCTGCTTCATGCCCATCCTTAGTGGAGAGTCAAGTCTGTCATGATGAAACATGCCAGCACCACTCCTTTTCGGCAGGGAGGTCATTTCCCCCTGATTGTAGAACCAAGGCATCTGGTTATCCCTGCACTGAGCCCTGGCATGACAGTGGAGAGCAGAGAGGGCCAACGCATGCTCCAAAGCCCCAACAAAGTGATGTGCAGGTAGCTGTCGATCTCCAAGGCTTCTCCCCGTCCAGATGATGCAGCATGCCTCCCAGCCCATTAGATAATGTTGTGGCCCACAATCCAGTCTGACTTTTGCTGATATGCAGGGGCTAAAGGACATGTACATTAGCAGGCTAGCTGCCCTGAAGAGAAACAAAACGAAGAGAATTTCAGAAGCATCTCTGTTTATAATTTTAGATAAACCCTATTCTTCTTCATGTCAATACTATAAAAAAATTCAAGTACCAGTTTTCTCATAAGATATAAATTGTGGTTTGGATTTGGTCTTCCTTGTAATATGTTAGAAATGTTAGTTGAACACAATGTGTTGTAAATATTAACAAGTCTGTGTAGTGCTTACTGAAAAAGAGAATCTTCCTAAAAATAATCCTATGCATATTTTGATGGCAGAAGAATGATTCAAATATTCAATTCCATCATAGGTCTAAACCACAAATAAATTTCCTTAAACACGTGTAAATAATTCTAATGACACTCATGCATGTGTGAAGTATCCAAATCAATTGCTGCATATTCAATAGCTTCATTCATTTTGACTGGTTCACACATATACACATATCACTTGATTTATCACTATCAAATATTGGAACTGTTTCCACTGAAAAGCCCAATCTGAAATAAATACACAAAGCTTCCAAACTGCACAGGAGCACAGATGAACATTTTAGGGATGTTTTAGAGGAATGTTTTAGGGCATCGGTGGGAAGAAAATCTCTGCTGCCCCAAAATTAAGAATTAATTTGGACAGAATATTATTGAATTGTGGGAGTGAATAAAAATTTGCCAATCACAATCTGACTCCATTGTGCAAAGAAATAAAAAAGAACCAAAATTGAAACTATAGTAGTCTGGCTCAATTCTAACTAGCAGCAAAAGATGCATTTCATTTCATAGCACTATAGTCATACTCTGTTGAAAGCTCAGTTCTTGAATGATTCTCAAATATCTCATTTTTGAAGGACCATTAGAAAAGTGAAAAGGTTTCCTTGCATTTATTATTCATTCCATGCACAGTGGAATGGTAAAAATATTACAACTAATATTGGTGATTTCATCATGGGTCAGCCTTAATATGTGCTACATTGGCATGTGAACATTATGAAAGCTTGGAGAGTCACTGCTTGCTCTTGCATTAATAAAGATGGCTGAGTATGAAAATGCTGAACTCTGCGAGATACATTTGCTTTTCAGTTATTAACGTAGTGATGCAGTCTGAAATAGATTTGTGCCTTGAATCATCAAAATTAAATAGAGTAGTGAGCAATATAAATGCTTGTTAAGTGGACACATAAAGTTAGACATTTTAGAACAATAATTATTTCTGCATACTTACATTCGGGATAATAATTGTAACTATTACGTTTTTAATGTGAGGTTTTTTCCAACTATATTCGTTTCTCAGTTTAGTCAGGTCTCATTAGTAATCAATGATCTTTGACAATGAATTACACTTAGCACAAAATTCAAAGATCACTTGTTGTGGTCTTCATTTAGTTCTTCAGTATTGTAGAATGACAGGACCAGAAAGAATCACTGAAGCATTTTTTTCACCCAAAATTTAATATAGGCCTTCTGTTTTTGTACACAGGTTTTTCTTTTATATTGAATTGCACTGTAATATTTAATGACATGTTTAATTTCCTGTTAATTTTTATTATGGTCTTTGCAAAAGCAATATAATAGCTAAAGAAATCTGTTGAAATTACATCTCCATCTGTCCATCTGTCCAATCAAGAGCCACACACGCTCTGATGTACATTCAAGGCTCTTGCATAGATGAACAATCACATTCAATGGGAGAAGATCTACATGCACAAATGAATGTGCATTCTTCTCTCCTGCCTCTACTGAAACATAAAGGATAACCTTTATGTTGCCACATGTGCCACATGTAGACACATGTAGACTCAGACCAGTCACATTGTAAGGTCTTCAGCTAAAGGTATCTGCACTTTTAATGCACTTTGTATGAGGAACCCCTTTTTTCCCTTTAGCCAAACAACCGAATCATAATTAATTGTTCACTAAACCCACTCCCCATGCTTAACAATTACAGTTAATATGGTAGTTGCAAAAGCTAGAGCTGAAATGTCAGGGCAAATAACACTGAGAATGCCAGTGACTAAATATGAAATGAAAGATTATAACATAGGAGATGACATTCATGAAAGTTGACTTTAAAAGCTTTCAGCACAAAATGTCTTGGAAAGCTCTTAATAGGTAACGTTGTATAATACTTTGATCTTTACTCCTAGCTATTATGATTAATGCAGTTCAGAGTACTTCAGTTAATCCTGTTCAGAAAGCATGCAGTTTAAACAGTGTAGGAAAATTAGCTGTTTAAAAATCTCAAACCACAAAGAAAAAATTTGTTGTGTTGTTTTGTGAATATAATTAGATAGAAGAAATGTTCTTGTATGACATGCAGTTTGGGGGAAAATACTGAAAGATGGAGTAAGTAGACCCACGTAGATCGATAACACTGATTTTAAAACAAGGCAATACTCACGAAGAATATCATATATATAGAACTTATTCTTAGCTTAAGGTATGTATGGGATTAGAGATGTGAGCAATTTATGACAACCTCTTGGATTCTGGATTATATGCATATTCTTGGATCCTGCACTATGTATGTGCTGCCAGTCTAATTGGAGAGCAAGACAACCTGGGACATTTCCTGTCATTTACCACTATGCCTCAGTGAGCAGAAATATGTTGGCTCACATAATTACCTTCAGTTATACTAGGCAAGTAAATGTTTCATGGTTATCTGTGTTTATTTCTGTTTGTAACTGATCCAAAGTCATTTGCAGCTTAGTGTTCATGTTCAAAATTACTTACAGATTAGTTTCTCATGTAGGGTAGGGCTGCTGCCTTCAGACCATCCTTGTGAATTGTCTGAAGTCATTTTACTAGCCAATGAACTGGTTTGGACAATACACTGCCCCTACACATGGTGGGACTAGGAGAAGGACTACTGCACTTTACAGTGCTGACTTCCCATGTGCAGTTCTGCCTCTTCAATGTCACCACATTGTCTAGGTTGGTATATATAGACTTTGTATGTATGGTTGAATGCCTAAATTTATTTTAGAATTTAAGTATCAATACAGAGCCTATACATTCTAAATTAAAACAGCAGCACATGAATACACAATAGCATCAAGGCAAGATTGCATGTTTGATGGGTTTTAAAATGGGAAGTAAGTCATGCCACCCCACCTCCCAGTATCCTCCATTAATGATAATATTAGTGATTCTGGATCCCCTTGAAAACGTTCAGGATGGGGCCCAACAATCGCTACCACCTCTGCTCCCACCTGAGCCACTGAGCCATTATGAATGAGGTAACCCTTGCCATGTGCAATTTAAATCCACAATAATAGAAGCTTAGGAAGATTGTACATCATAGGTTAGGAAGAGTACCACTAAACCTCAGACAAGGCCAACATAAAATGTTTCCTTTTAAATAGTACCTAAATGTACTTGAATACTTAAGTAATTAAATAGTGCTTAAAAAGTACATAAACAAGAAGGACTATAGGTTCTGCTAAAACAAAGGTAAGCTGATGATAAGGAGTATAAAAAGACAGTATGAGGAAAATAATTCTAAAATAATTCAAACAAAAATATGAATTTCTTTAAATACACCAGAAGCAGTGAATCATCTAAGGAGATGGTGATGGTCCTGAATATTAAAGGGCAAAAAGATTGCGAAAGGAAGACAGGAAGATTGCAGAGAAGTTCAATGGATTCTTTATACCAGTTTTCACTGGTAATATGTGGGTCAGCTAGTGACAATAAAATTGTTTTCAAGAGATGTGTTGGAAAAACTGAGCTAAATTAAGTTCTAAGTCTTACTGACAAATTAGAAACCAACAAATAATCAGATCCAGATGGTCATACACAAACACTTCTTAAGGAACTCAAATATGAAATTATTGATGTGCTAACAGAAATATGAAATATCTTTTTCTCTTCCAAAGATGATCCAGGAAATTACAGGATTGTTAGCCTGACATATGTTCCAGATAAATTGGTGGCCTCCATTATTAAAGATAGAAGCTTAGATCTTGTGCTTTTCCTCTGTATGTGCTTCTCTCTGGGCCCTGCAGATGCTGTGTTCTGCCATGGAGGCTGCTTTCCTTAGGCTTTTAATAGATCATTGCCTTTTAATAAGCTACAAAGTGTCTAGTGCAAGAAGAACATGGGCAGGAATGGATGATTGACTTTGCAGTGCCCAAGAGAAGTGCATACAGAGGAATCCAAGCCAGATTTATTAAACACATGGGAGGAACAAGCTCCACTGTAAATGCAGGTACCTTCTTACCAACTTTTGGAATTATTTGAGAAACGTTACAAACCCATGGACAACGGACAATAGCCTTTTTTTACCTGGCCTTCCAAAAATCTTTTGATGAAGCCTTTCCCAATGGTTCCTGGGTAAACTTAGCAGTTATGATATAAGAAGACAAGTACTCTTTTGGCTCAGAGATTGATCAATCAGGAAGCAGAAAGCAGGAGTAAGACATTTCTAACTTTAAACTTAAAATAAAGGGATATGAGTTGGCAGTGACTGACCAGAAAGAAATCTGGTCAGTCACTGATGGCCAGTTATGATAGCCATCTTGGTGAAAATATTGACATAATGAAAAAAGTACAGATTTTGTGCTAGAAGTTAAATTGCTGATGTCATAACGCTTTTGTAAACATCTATGGCATGGCTGCATTTTTAATCTATAAGATAACTTCCACATCCCATGACTGCTAAGCTTACTTAGGAGTCTTTGGTGAAGTACCTTGTCAAAGACTTTCTGCAAATTAAATTATATAATATCACTGTTATCTACATGTCTGTTCATTTTCTCTAAGAACTCCAAAATGCTGATGAGGCTTGAGGATTTCTTTTGCAGAAGCCATGCTGATTTTCCCTCAGCAGGCTTTATTCCTCTTAGTGTCTAATAATTATATATTTAATTACAGTTCCTACTTATTTACCTGGGGTAAACTTTAGGCTAACTGGCTCTTAATTTCCTAGTTCCCCTTTAGACCTTTTTAAAAAATCAGTGTATCGTTTGCTGCTCTCCAGTCTTCTTATTGGCTTACATACACTGCTGAATAGATTAACAGTTTGTGTTTTCTAAGAACCCTTGGGAGTATGCCATATGGGTCTGGCGACTTAGTGGTTTTTAATTTTCCCTGATACGTCTAGAACTTCATTTTCCATCACCTCAATAAAAGGAAAGCATTCACAATTGAGGGAAATAAGCAGTGAGATATGAATAGGAACTGGGACCAGAGTTTAATTTTTCATAAATGATCTGGCATCAGGTATGAACAGTGAAGTGGCCCAGTTTGTAAATAATACCAAATTGTTCAGGATGGCATGACCCAACATGGGTTTTGATGAACTTCAGAAAGAAAGCCCTGTTAGCCGCCCTGAGCCTCCGGGGAGGGTGGGATAAAAATGTGAATAATAAATAAATAAATAAATATAAAGCCACAAACTGTTTGATATGGATATGTATTCCAGTAAAACTGAGCTAAATATATACCTGAAAAATATCATATCAGCATTTTTAAAAAAATATTTGGCATCCAAAATATATTTGGGAAATTTTCAAAAAGAGTTCAGGATACTGAATAAATGTTCCCAAAAAATTCAGGGAGGGAGAGATCAGGAGCCAACATTTGCAGGCTTTCAGGACTGTCCACCCCCCTTTGCCTGTTTTTTCCTTTGTTTCTGTGCCCCCCCCCCCCCCGAGGTTCTATGGCTTGCCAGGCTAGGGTTGCCAGGTCCTTCTTAGTCCCTGGCAGGGGAGGGGATGTCCCCAATGTGATGACATCACACATAAGTGATGTCATCACATTGGGGACACATGCCCCTCACCTGTACGCCAAGTGGCAAATTCACTGCTTGGAGTTCAGGTGTGCACCCCCCGCCACCTCTTGTCCAAAGCATTTAAATGTTCCCTTTAACTGCTTTAGGCAAGAAGCGAGGGGAGCACGCCAGAATTTGCCACTTGGAGTTCAGATGTGTGGCCAGTGGCTGCCCCTCTCCCTCCCCTTCTGCAAGGGCCCTCCAGCTGATTGGTGGGCCATGTGCTCCTGCTGATGAGCTGGAGAGCCTTTAAATCTCGCAGGAGGGGAAGGAGAGGGATGGCCACCAGTGGTCACTGTTGGGGTGGGGCTGAGGGGGTGGGACATCCCTCACCAGCCAAGTGGCCTGGGACAGGCAGGAGCCCCAACCCCGAACTGACCCGACTCAGGCCCAGGACCTCCATCTTTGTCGGGTTTAGCTTCAGCTGACTCAGACTATTTATTATTCAGTTTCAAGTCTGTTTGTCAGTTTCAAGATTCTGAGGAAAATGGCTCACAATGCCATCCTTAGAAGACTATTTTAGGAGTAAGTCACATTGAATAGACTTGAGAAGGATTCTGACTAGACTGGCTGAGGTTTTATATTTATTTATTTATTTATTTTATTGTTAAATGTATACCCCGTCCTCCCCAGACGGGCTCAGGGTGGCTAACAGATGGGCACATATGCCAAAATCCCACAGGTAAAAACAGAATAAAACAAGCATTAAAATGATCATTCATATAAAATACAAGTGCTCTAAATGTCACAAATAACAGATGGGGTCACAGCTTACAAACTCCTTTCCCTTCCCCTCCCCACAACAGACACCCTGTGAGGTGGGTGGGGCTGAGAGAACTCTGACACAAACTGCTCTTTTTCAAGGACAGCTGTGCCAGAGCTTGTGACTGACCCAAGGTCACATCAGCAGGTGCAAGTGGAGGAGTGGGGAATCAAACCCGGTTCTCCCAGATTAGAGTCCACGCACTTAACCACTACAGCAAACAACCATTTAATCAAAATTAAAGTGCTCAATGATGTTAATACTAATCATTTAGTCAAATCAGTCAAGTCAAGATGGTGATCACTAGATGTTACTCAAGCCCGAACTGACAGTCACTGCTCCATCAGAATACTGTAACTCGATCTTATAGTGGACCATCGATCTTAAAATAGGCCATCCCAATGTCCCATGTTCTCATGAAGTAATTGCTGGTGGTGGTGGCGGCGGCTCCTAATTAAAAGCCTGGTGGAAGAGTTCCGTCTTGCAGGCCCTGCGGAACTGTGAAAGGTCCTGCAGGGCCCTGATCTCCTCTGGGAGCTCATTCCACCAGGTAGGAGCCACCACTGAAAAGGCCCTGGCCCTGGTTGCCACATTCCTGGCCTCCCTGGGGCCTGGAATCACCAGTCAAAGTTGAGCCCCCAACCTTAGTGCTGTCTGGGGTATCAATGGGGAAAGGCGGTGCCTCAGGTATGTCGGACCCTGGCCATATAGGGCTTTAAAGGTAAGTACCAGCGCTTTGAAGTGAACTCGGAAAGTTATAGGCAGCCAGTGCAGTACTTTCAGCACAGGTCGGATGTGCTCCCATCTAGGGAGACCCATCAGAAGCCTGGCCGCAGCATTCTGTACTAACTGCAGTTTCTGAATTTGCAACAAAGGCAGCTCCATGTAGAGAGCATTACAGTAGTCTAATCTTGAGGTGACCATCACATGGATCACTGTAGCCTGGTCATCGCAGTCAAGGTAGGGGACCAGGTAGGGTTTGTTCTCTAAAAGGGAAAAAGGACCAAAGGAAAAGAATATCTACTTACAAACAAAAGCTAAACAATTTGGTGCTTTTCATTTTTAAAAAGAAAATGAAGGAGGAGGATGTGACAGAGGTTTATAAAACTATATATTGGAAAAAAGAGGGTAAACACTTAATTAAGCTGATAGGCAATCTATATATCTAATAGTGAAGGGTCCCCAGTGCGTGTGGATACGTATTCCCGCAGATCTGGGGCACCTAGGGGGCAAAGAGATCTTTCAGCACTCTTGGGGCAGTTCCCAAGAGTGCAGAAAAATCTTACATTTTTAAAAAAGTATACAGGGGATATTTAAATCCCTCCCCCAAAGTCAAACGACTGATCTACTTACAGATCCCCAGCAGAACACTCAGGAGCCCAAAGGAAGCTGTGCAGCTGCATGCGCCACACTAAGAACGCCAAGAGCAGCTGTTGGAGGCGTGAGGACAAGCGCTCGCAGCTCCAGCCATCCACCCTGACGCCTCAGTAACCGTCACTGCCCCGCAGAGCTCTGATTGTATAAGGGGGATTTGATTCGGGCAGAGGCTTCCGAGGCTGCTATTCCTGCAGAGTACAAGGAGCCTTCTCTCCCCCTCCCTCACGGTACTCAATAACAAAGAAACCCAGGGTCTCAGGAATCAAAGGGGGGAGAAGCAAGTAAGTGCACGCAGGGAAAGAAATGTGGAACACAGACCTGAGACGGGGGGAGGAGGGGGGGAGAATCTGGGTTGGAGGGGCACCCACATGTTCTGCGACCCTGACTCTGGTCCAGCCGGACTACAGAGCAAGAGCAGAGATGGTGGGGAGCAGAGACTCAAAGCTGCCTTCCCCAGTCCAGCGCTGGCTGACTGACTGCCTCTCCTGACAAGAAGTTACCTAATACAGTTGCTGTTGCCGCTTGCTCTCTCTTTCTGTCTTCTCCCTCTCCCTTGCCCGGCTTCACTCAGCCAGCCAGCTTGCCTGCTCCGCCTGCTCTGCTTTGCACTCTCACCTGAGGCTCAGCACACGCCTTAAAGGAGAAGCAGGGAGGTGGAGAAGCCTGGGCACTCTGCCCTCACATTGTGAACATCTGAAGCAGCAGGCATGAGCCAGGAAGAGAAATTGGTGTTAACATTTATGTTTGGGATACTTGCCAACCTCCAGGCGACACCTGGAGATTGTCAGATAACTAGGATCAGTTCCCCTGGAGAACATGGCTGCTTTGGAGGGTGGACTCTGAGGTCCCTCCCCTCCCCAAATCCCACTCTCACCAGGCTCCACCCCCCAAATATCCAGGGATTTCCCAACCTGGAGCTGGCAACCCTAGGTTAGGGGCTGAGAGAAAGAGAAAGAAGGGGGTATTGGGTTGGGGAGAGAAAGGAAGAAGGGGAGGGAGGGAAGCAAAGGTGGGAGAATACCTCCTCCCTGCATGTTTCTTGGGTGTCCCCACTTCAGCAAGCCCCCTTTCTTGCCTTCCTCCCCTTCCCAGTTTGGTGTAGTGGTTAAGTGTGCAGACTCTAATCTGGAAGAACCGGGTTTGATTCCCCATTCCTCCACTTGCACCTGCTGGATGACCTTGAGCAAACCATAGTTCTGTCAGAGTTGTCCTTGAAAGGACAGTTCTGGAAAGAGCTCTCTCAGCCCCTCCTACCTCGCAGGGTGTCTGTTGTGGGGAGGGGAAGGGAAAGGAGTTTGTAAGCTGCCCTGAGACTTTGGTAGGCAGGAGGTTGGGAGAGTGATGGGGGCAGAAAGAGAGAGTGATGGGGTGGGGGGCAGAAAGAGAGAGAAAGAGTGATGAAGTGGGGAGGCAAAAAAACAAAGAGAATGACAGGTCAGAAAGAGAGTGGAAGTCACATGCAAGGAGGAGAAATAGTGTGAAAGAGGCAGGGGTGAGGAGAGGAAGCAAAGGTGTGATGAATGAGATAACCATCCCACAAGTTTCTTGCAGGTCTCCACTTGTAACCCTCTAAATACTAGTGCTAGTGGAATCAACCAAGGAAGAATATTACCTTCATGCCCTGCTTGTAGGCCTGTCTAGTTGGCCATTGTATGAAACAGAATGCTAGATTAGACGTCTAAACTGAAATGACTCCTGTCATGTTTTTTATGTATAGCTACCAGACTCATGAACCATTGATCTAGTACAAAAAGATTAGTCAGCTGTATACATCTGCTATAAATGAATAAGTATGAATACACAGAGCCTTTATTAGAATGCTGATCTTCCTTCAAGTGAAAGAAGTTTTATGCACACACAAACACACACATAGAGAAAGAAAGAAAGAAAGAAAGAAAGAAGGAAGGAAGGAAGGAAGGAAGGAAGGAAGGAAGGAAGGAAGGAAGGAAGGAAGGAAGGAAGGAAGGAAACAGATTTACTAAAACAGTATAAAATATGATTACTATCCAATCAGTGGTTAATATATTATTGATATTAATAGCCTGTATTGGATTTAATGGAATATAATTATATCAGTTGAACGAGAGTTGCTTCATTTTTGTCATACGTGTATTAGATATGTGGCTTTCCCAGATGTTTCCTCTCATTTCTCATTTTGGAGGGTTAACAGGATGGCATAGTGACCAAACCTAAGCTGGTCTACTCAGAAGTAAATTCTAGGGGAAAGCATTTTTAATTGCAGTAACTGAATGTCAAGTAGTCTTATATTTTACTCCAATAGAGGCTATTGGAAGATAATTTTAAAATCTATTTTGACTACTTTCCATGTCATGAACACATAACTGATTAGTGCAATCCAGAGAAAGGATCCAACCCACTGAATCACTGAGATGCAAGAACGTTTAAATTCATACTTTCTTGAGATCCTATTCACACTTTCTGGGGTCCCGTTCAACTTAATGAAACTTCTCACTGAAATTTACTTATATTAACTCTGTATGGGACTATTTGGAGGTCATTGATTTATAGGGGCACCATATGTTAGAAGTGACTTGACGGTACTTAACACACACTCAACTCTGAATAATATGGGGGGGGTAGCTTCTATACATGCTCGAAAAAAGAATACTGCCTCTTAGTTAGCACTTGTTAATGTAACTTAGAATTTCTATAAAACCAATCAGCTTAGGTTACAATGGTTAGGAAAATATAGCCTTTATCATTATTCCTTTAATTGCAACAGCTCCTTTTTAATTACTATTAAAAAGAGCCATTGACATTGCTAGTACTATTCTAGACATGTCTACTCAGAAAAAATCACATTTTATTCAGTGTGGCTTATTCCCAAATAAATGCACAGGATTACAACCTGCTAGGTTACATGACTGAAAGAAATGAGGTAAAAGTATTTCTTGGGGGTTGTGTTCTGTCAGAAAAAGCCTGTTCTTAGTCCATTTGGCCTCTGGTGAGGAAGGCATACACTGTGTGTTGATGTGAAGTGTCAGGTTTCCCAGAGAATTAAAGTTGCATGTCTGAGATGTTTAATATTGTTCTAACGCAGACTACTCTTGATGGTTGTCCACTTGTTAGGTGTTCCATAATTTAGGCTGTCAGCAAACTAATATAACTTGTCAGGGACATAAGTGAAAAAGAATTCATCTAACCCACATGGCTTAAATGAAGTACTTTTCTTCTTATAAATATTTATTTTTTGATCCAATCTCAGTGTTGCAAGAAATAGGATTCCTTTCTGTGGACAGGAAAGAAGGCATTAGTTTGGTTGAGAGGCGGAATGGCTCACTGTCCAGTTGGCTGCTCAAGTGTTTGCTTTCATTTCTATTCTTCAGATTCCAATTCTTCCTCTAAATGTGGTGATCAAGGTCTGGAGACTCTGAAAGCTTTGGCTATAAATCGACCAAAATGAACTGGAGAGAACTTCTATTCTATTTAATGTTTTCTAAGCTGTGACATGAGCCAATTTAGGACAGGCAATTATACTGCCTACTCAGCCAACATATTACATCTGAATGCTTATACACTGAACAACTTTGATAGTGTGCAAATGCTTTGGACTCAGTTTAGCTACCTATGGTATGGATTTTGTCAGCAACTGAGCCTTCCACAGCATCTTTAAAACAAGCTACTTTCACTCTTTCCTGTAACTATGACAACTTGGGAGAGGATTTAAGATAGACCATTTGGTCACATTCAGCAGTATTACATGTGTCACGAAAATTTGATATTTTTGACAGCCCATACTAAACCAGCTGTTGCTGAAATTTGAACAGATGGGATTTTTTAAAATGGAAATACACTCAAATTTTTGATGGTAATCTGAGGAAAATTTCTCTTGCAGATTTGGTCATTTCTAAAAAAATGTCTGGAAAGTATTTAATACTACTTTTCTTAAGGAAGCAGTATTACAAATATTACTACTTCTCTTAAAACTATGCAAATAGGTACATATTTCTGCTCAGTTTCTGTAAAAAAAAAAAGATAAATTTTAAAATTCCAAAAATAATTTCTTTTAATCTAGGTATGACTCAATTATACCCCTAGATGCACTCAATACAAATCATTTTTTTAAGTTACATGTTGAAAGTGGGGATAGAACCTAAACCTAGTAAACTAAAGCATTATCAGCAAATTGTAACATGAAAAAAGCAAGAAGCTGACGACCAAGTATTATTTAGTGAAAGGGAAAAAAGAAACAGGTTTTATTAAAAATTGAACATCCTAGATAAATCTATTTAAAGAATCCTGTTCAACATAGTTACACTTACTACAATAATTCCATTTCAGAAGAACAGGGAACTGCTCAAATATATTTTAAGGAATAAAAAAAGTATGGACAGATGTATACAATGTCATAAAAATACTCTAGTCAGGAAGCGATGAAGAGTGCATAGACTATTAGTGAAGAATATTGTGATAAATATGCTTCAAAGATGTTAAATATCAGCAAATGTGGACATTGCATTATGTTTCACAGATAGGTACGGAAATGCAAGCTTTGTCTGAAGGGGAAAGTGTTAAGGTGACCTCTAATTTAAGTGACAGAAGCTTAAAGGTCAATTGATTGTCATTTTGCTTATTTTTTTCTATTGTGCATAAAAGTACCAAATGAATAGAGTAAATAAGACATGCATATATGTCCTGGATGGAGAGCGTTAATTGGTTGTTTCTGCTGCAAGGATCAGCAGTTAAATTTGTTAACAATGTGAGCATTTAAACAGCAAATTAAACTAGGCTTCAGAATTAACAGTCCATTACAAATGAACTGGACAGCAATGAAAATATACTGCAGGGAATGTCACTATTGGAAGTGGGGTGTGGTGGAGGAGAGGGAGCTTTATCTTTAACATTGCTTTCACTTTATGTACAAGAACTATGGTAGACTCAGTATGTCATATTAGATAAAAAATGCCTGCTGCTACATATTAAACTAGGAGTAAGGCCCATCACAACAAACTATGGCAGGTCCTTAAAGAGATGGGAGTACTAGACCACCTCACATGTCTCTTGAGAAACCAGTATAAGGGTCAAGAAGCGACAGTTAGAACCGGATATGGAACAACTGATTGGTTTAGCATAGGAAAAGGAGTACGACAAGGATGTATATTGTCACCTTGCTTATTTAATATATATACATCATGCGAAATGCTGGCCTGGATGAATCACAAGCGGGAATTAAGATTGCTGGGGAAAAGATTAACAACCTCAGATATACAGACTATACCACTCTAATGGCAGAAAGTGAAGAGGATCTAAAGAGCCTCTTGCTCAGGGTAAAAGAGGAGAGCGCAAAAGTGGGCTTGAAGCTCAACATCAAAAAAACTAAGATCATGGCATCCGGCCCCATCACTCCTTGGCAAATAGAAGGGGAAGTCGTGGAAGTAGTGACAGACTTCACGTTCCTGGGATCCCAGATCACCGCAGACTGTGACAGCAGCCATGAAATTAAAAGACGCCTGCTCCTTGGGAGGAAAGCGATGGCGAACCTAAACAGCATGATAAAAAGTAGAGACATCACCCTGCCAACAAAAGTCTGCATGGTCAAAGCAATGGTATTCCCAGTAGTCATGTATGGCTGCGAGAGTTGGACTATAAGGAAGGCCGAGCACCGAAGAATAGATTCTTTTGAACTATGGTGCTGGAGAAGACTCTTGAGAGTCCCTTGGACTGCAAAAAGATCAAATCAGTCAATCCTAAAAGAAATCAACCCTGACTGTTCCCTGGAAGGCCAGATAATGAAACTGAAGCTCAAATACTTTGGCCACCAAATGAGAAGGGAGCACTCAGACTCAACTGTGCGACTGAACAACAAGGCCCATTATGGGAAGAAATACAACGAGCTCTAGAAGGAAGCTCCAGGTGAGTGTCCCAGCTGTGGCTGGGGGGGCAGCAGAGGGAAGGGGAAAATAGAGGGAGGCAAACCAATTTTTATTTCCTTCTGCTTAGTTATAAGGCATGACTGTCTCAAGGCATTTTGTACCCCAAGTGGGTAGTATGGGAGGGCAGCCTCATGGTAACAGGTATGGTTCCCTCCACCCCTGACTTATGTTGATTTGGGGTTATGCAGTGGAAGCTAAGGGAGAAAAGCCCCTCCTCTTATACCATGTCATCTGGGCTCCAAAGGTCTGGAAAGCTGTTCCATAGCCAGTTACAGGGCTGCCAACTCTGGATTGGGAAATACCTGTAGATTTGAGGGGTAGAGCCTGGGGAGGGCAGGGTTTGGGCTGCGGAGGGACTTCAGCAGGGTATAATGCCATAGAGTCCACTGCCCAAAGCAGCCATTCTCTCCAGGAGAACTGATCTTGGAGATCTCCAGGGGCTGCCTGGAGGCTGGCAATACTAAGGGGAGGGCCAGACCTGTAGATTTGAGGGGTAGAGCCTGGGGACAGCAGGGTTTGGGGTGCGGAGAGACTTCAGCAGGGTATAATGCCATAGAGTCCACTGCCCAAAGCAGCCATTGTAATAGCTGGGAAATTTTCTGTAAGGGAAATGATGTGCTGTGGCTGGGACACAGTGATTTCTGGGAGATATCCAGGCCTCACAGGGAGATTGGCAACTCCAATGACTTTTTGAGGGAAGATTGGGATATGTATTTTGGCAACTCCAGTGACCAAGTAAGGGAAAATTGGAATATGTATTTTACCTCAGGACACATTCAATGACTCCCAACAGCAGCAGCAAACTGTTTAGAATGTAAGAGGCAAAGACCAATCAGGCCACATATGCAAATGACCTCTGTGTTCCGACTGGCTATTGGGGGGAGAGGAAAAGCAAACTGTTTGGAATATTGGAGGCGAGACTCAGGCAACACAGCCAGGGATAGGGACAGGTTCTGAGTGACAGATCACAGAGTCAACTGATTTGGGACCATGTGGAATGTTCAGGAGACTCCATAACCAAAACAGAACTATTATATAAAGAGATTACACTGAAACTCTGTTGTAGGACTGCATCCAAAACATGTTGCACAAAAACATTCATGAAAAACCCCGTGAAGAGAAAAGGGGGGGGGCAGGGACATATACCCAGTCTGCGTTCTTGTATAGGGCACTGCTCAGAGGCACATATGTGATGTCTGATATGCTGTGTGTGTGTGTGTGTGTGTGTATGATTTAATGTGTTTAGTACGTACATCTGATCCCTGAAAAACTGCTCCATGAAGACATTCCCAAACTAATGACATCCAGATAGAGTAACTCAGATATGTGAAACCATTATATGTTTTAAAAGTATTTAAAAACCATCTTAAATGTAACTCAATTCCTAAAGATAGCCTTGACATCAGGAAAAGCACTTTTCAAAATAATATTTCCTTGCAACAGAAATATAACTCCCATTTAAACATTTTCCTGAGCATAGCAGGACTTGAATGGGGCTAATGGATAAAGTACAACACAACCTGTATAATTTTCTGTGGGATCGGAAAGTCTTTCTGCAGTAGAATAATATTCATTGCTGCTGTTTTAAACTGACAGCAATTTAGGGCAGGAGTGCATTGCCTTTGCAAGACAAACCAAAAAGGAAATTGTTCATAGGGTAGCATTTCACAATATTGTACGTCTATCAGCAAAGACACCAAAAAACACAGTTGCAGAAGCAAAATGTAACAGAATAACGCTGACAGATGGTCCTGTACATTTCTTAGCAATTTTGTTGCTACCCACTAATGATGATGCTATAGACTGGTGATGCCCACACATGACCTCTTACTGTTACAAAATCTTATACATTCCACCATATACAGTGTACAACAGGCACTCAGAAGCCACAGTACATCCATCTGTATAAACTGCCATGGCACTCAGGTAGGAAACCCATGTAGGAACTAGAGTTGTCCTAAGAGTTTGGATCTTACTGTGAGAGCAATGTCAAGTCACATAATATGCCAATTCACATAAAATTACATTTTATGCCATGTTTGCATCAGTGTAGCTACAAACAGAGATATGACATTTAGTGTGCTAAAGGCCACATAAGTGAATGGAAACTCACAGCAGATAATTTTGTGATCTGTCTCTTAACTGAGCACAAGGTCCCAAGAATTTGGGGGGGTTCACTGGATTGGCCTGGTGTGAAGCCCTTTTGTCACCTGCTCCGTGCTGACACTGTGGACCAGGAGCTGCCATTTAAACCTGCCTGCTTAGGCCATCACTAGTTGACAAGAATAGGGCTATTTTGGGGCAGGAACGCACAGGAATGGAGTTCTGGCTGGCTTCAGAGTTGGCCATGCCCACTACAGCTAAAACCTCTGCGTGTGTGGCTACAGAGGGAAGGCCTGGAGAGTGACCCTCCTCCCGGCGACTCTGAGGTGGGCAGGCCAAGGGGGCCCCTGAAAGGATTGGGGAGGCATTTAAATTCCTCCCCATGCCTTCCCTAGCCTGTCCAAGGGCCGGTTTGCCAGGGCTCCCCACAGTCGCAGGGTGCCCAGGCAAGCCAAGGGAAGGCAGTTTAACCTGCCTTCCCTTCCCTCCAAGGGCCAGCTTCCCTCCAAGGGCCGGCAGGGCACCTGGGCAAGCCAAGGGAAGGCAAGGGGTGTGTGGCCTAATATGCTAATGAGCTGCACTGTCATGGGTGTGGCCTGATATGCTAATGAATTTCTGCTGTTGGGTGTGGCCTATTATGCTAATGAGTTGTTGCTGGGCTTTTTCTACAAGAAAAGTCCTGGGTAGGGTTGGTCAGCAAACATCCTGAAGCATCTGGTGTGATGGGGGCATTTTGTTGTCTTTGACCTGCCCTTCCTCCCAAGGGCTAGAGAGAGACTAACTGGTTGCTATTGAAGGGCCAAGCAGAAATGGGCGGGGGGATTTCACCAGACTGGCTTGGGTGAAACTGTTGTTTTACTTGTTCTGTGCAGTTACGATGAGTAGAGTATTTAAATTAAACAGGTCTGGTTATAGGGTGGTTAGCTCACAAGCAGGGCAGATTCCTCAGGATTTGTTGTTCAGTCGCACAGTCGAGTCCGACTCTTCACGACCCCATGAACCAGATCACACCAGGCCCTCCGGTCCTCCGCCGTCCTCTGAAGTTCGCTCAACTTCATGCTCGTTGCATCTATGACACTGTCCAACCATCTCATCCTTTGCCGTCCCCGTCTTCTTTGACCTTCAATCTTTCCCAGCATCAGGGTCTTCTCCCGTGAGTGCTCCCTTCTCATTTGGTGGCCAAATTATTGGAGCTTCAGTTTCATTATCTGGCCTTCCAGGGAACAGTCGGGGTTGATTTCTTTTAGGATTGACTGATTTGATCTTCTTGCAGTCCAAGGGACTCTCAAGAGTCTTCTCCAGCACCATAGTTCAAAAGAATTTATTCTTCGGCGCTCGGCCTTCCTTATAGTCCAACTCTTGCAGCCATACATGACTACTGGGAATACCATTGTTTTGACTACGGGGACTTTTGTTGGCAGGGTGATGTCTCTACTCCTCAGGATAGACTGGGTTAATTGGCAAGCACCCTGATACATCTGGTGTGATGGGGAGAATGTTCAAAACAGGTCATCACATGCCTTGTGAAGGAGTGCCCCTGGTGCAAAGGGGCATCTTTTAAATCTGGTAGGCGCCTTGTGGCATATCTGGGGAACTGAATGAACCTTGGCACATCTCAGCACATAGTGATTGTGAAAGTGGTGATAAACAAGGCAGAAGCATTGACCAAGTTTGGAGTCATTGTGGGCCTCCCCAAAAGGCATGCCAGGTAGATACCTAGCACTACTTCCTCTCAAAATTGTCAGCTTATTTGTGTCATTATGGGGGGGGGGGCTGGGGCAAACAGTTTTCTTAGCTTCTCACTGCTGTAATTTATGTTGGAAGTGAAGGACTTTGTGCTGTCTCTTAGCTTCAGACTTCAGAGGGGGTTTATAAGAGCATCAGAGAGATAGAGAGACCAAGACACTGACTATCCTTCCTTTACTCTCTGTTGCTATCCCCTTTGATGTGTAGATTGTTACTCTTAGGGAAAACTTCCTTGCAGTCTAACACCTTCTCTCCACACAATGCTAGCCTTCTCCATCTTGGCACCATGAGAGCAGGACATGGATCCTGTATCTCCATCCATTTTCTCTAGTTCAGAATCACAAAGTCATAGAGTTGGAAGGGACCTCTAGGGTCATCTAGTCCAACCCCCTGCACAGTGCAGGAAATTCACAAATACCTCCCTCTCCACACCCATAGTGATCACTGTTTCACACCCAGAAGATGGCAAAAAAACCTCCAGGATTGCTTCCTGCCCCCAAAGTGGCAATCGGCATTTCCCTGGGCATGTAAAAAATGGCCACAAGAACTAAGCACTGAGGCAACCCCTCTTGCCCTCCCTCTCATGATCTGGCTAAGTTCACAAAATCCACATTGCTGTCAGATGGCCATCCAGCCTCTGATGAAAACCTCCAAAGAAGGAGAGCCCACCACTTCCTGAGGAAGCCTGTTCAGAAAACAACTCCACATCATCCTCTACATAGCAGCCCTTCAAGTACTTGAAGATGGTTATCATATCACCTCTCAGTCATCTCCTCTCCAGGCTAAACATACCCAGCTCCGTCAATCTTTCCTCATAGGACTTGGTCTCCAGACCTCTCACCATC
The DNA here is from genome assembly GCF_001447785.1 of Gekko japonicus. Classification (NCBI taxonomy): domain Eukaryota; kingdom Metazoa; phylum Chordata; class Lepidosauria; order Squamata; family Gekkonidae; genus Gekko; species Gekko japonicus. The sequence goes on along the minus strand of NW_015162544.1, from coordinate 48,162 downwards.
TTCGTTGCTTTCGTCTGGACACGTTCCAGCTTGTCTATATCCTTCTTAAATTGTGGTGCCCAAAACTGAACACAATACTCTGAGGTCTAACCAGAGCAGAGTAAAGTGATCTGGCACTATACCTCTATTGATACAGCCCAAAATCACATTTGCCTTTTTAGCAACCACATCACACTGCTGACTCGTGTTCAGGGGACTAAGACCCCTAGATTCTTTTTGCACATACTACTGCCAAGACAAGTCTCACCCGACCTATAATTATGCATTTGATTTTTCCTACCTAAAAGCAGAACTTACATTTATCCCCACTGAAATTTCAGCCCAGTTTTCCAGCCTGTCAAGGGTCCCAATCAGACGGGTCTTTACATCCACCCCAGGCATGGATGCCTGGTGGATTTAAAGGGAATGATCAGACAGCGACATCTGGGGAAGGTGCTGCTTCCGTGATCAGTCCGTTCAGCCCTGCCAGGGAGCCGTACTTAAAAGATGCCAGTGAAAATCCGGTACTTTTGATTGCCGATGGGCCAATGGCGGACTTCCCTCCGTCTGATCATTCCAGCATGCAATCAGCCCTTTGGGATGGTCTGCTCCAGACCATCTCAAATGGCCACCATGTTAAAAAATTCTTAGCGATATGTGCATAAATGCATAAACACATGACAGCCACAGACCTCCACTCAAACGTTCTGGATAATTTCATGTTTCTGAATGGACCATGAAATTTATGAACTGCGTTAATTGAAATGGTACCTAGAGGGAGGTACTACTGGCAGTACTTTAACCATTCAATTCCATGCATGCACAGAAAAACAGGTACACATTGAGGTGCAGATGCGCATGTGCAAACAGAATTTTTTTAAAAACCCAACCACGCAGCTCCTTCAGGTGGACACTGTCTAGACAATCCACCCTGGAATACACGCATGGTAAGGGGAGCTGTGTGGTCGTGCAAGGCCACATAAAAAAAGATCCGGATCAAATTAGAGTGGGCCAATGATGGGATTAGCTGCCCGTCTGAACACACCCAAGATCATCGTGTATCCTGACTCTGTCTTCTACCATATTTGCTACCCCTCCCAATTTAGTATCATCTGCAAACTTAATAATCATTCCCTTTATTCCTTCATCTAAATCATTGATAAAGATGTTGAACAAAACATGTCCCAGGACAGATCCTTGAGGCACTCCACTTGTCACTCTGCTCCAAGAGGATGAGGAACCATTCACAAACACTCTTTGGGTGCAACCTGTAGTTAGACTAGATTAGAATATTGTCTCTACTCTATCCTGTCTAGAATGGAGTTCCTTACAATAAAGGACTCATATTAGCTTACCAAGATACAAGGGCTCCGTGTGTACCTTTCTTTCTGGGTAGCACACACAGTAACCAGATAGACTCTGCTGTGCTACGGGCCTTGAGTACTCTGCTAACTAAATAATCCTACAATCTCTTGATAAAGCATCAAAATTAACATGTTAAAAATGAAGGCTTTCTTCAGTATGGTATGCTTAATGGAACATAAAGGGAGACGTAAAGGACTGTGGGCTTAAACCACTTGCTTAAAAATATTGAGGGTATATATTTGTTACTATAGCAAAATTACAAAGTAAGGGAGAATGTGGAATGACACAGAGTAAACATCCATAAGGCAAATATATTCAAAAAAGGTAACACTTCTATTGAAGTAGGTGCACTTCAAAAAAAATAAATAATGATTTCTGATTTGGATTTCTGGTAAAGAACTGTTTGCTCCATGCACCTATTCAAAGAAGACACAAAACAGCTTGGGTTTACTTGGTTTTTTTTAATTAATTAAACTGATCTGTGTCATATTTAAATATTTAATATTTAAATAAGCAAGCTGTGCTAAGGCAGCCTGCTTTGGGCTGCCTTAGCCACCCCTGATTCCAGTCAAAGCCTGCCTCCTCTGCCAGCTTTATCATCACCTGCACACAATGCACCGAGAGATGCCCAGCCTCATCTCCCTCACCTGATGTGCCAAACAGCTACTACCAGAATATTGATATACACTGCTGTAATGACAGGTCAAGCAGGGTCTTTAAATTCCAGCTTTTTAAAAAGACAAAGTAAGTTGCTATATCTTTCCCTTGGAGAAATGTTCATTTTCCCTTATATCTCTGCAAGGGAAGAGGCTAGAGACTTACTTTCCCCAATCACCATTCAAAGAAGACATGAGACAACAGCTTGGGTTTATTTATTTAATGAAACTGACCTATGTCTGCGTTTTGGGCAGACTCACCCTTGACTCCAAACACAGCCAGCATCTTCTGCTGGCTTTGTTTATCATTGCCTGGACATAATGTGCCAAGAGGAGAGGTGCCCACCTTTCACCTGATTTGACCCTTAATTGATGTGCCCCCCCATAGCCACTACCAGTGTCAGAAAAACATTACTCAGCACCAAGGGCCGCTCCTTCCCTGCCGGTCCCCACCACACAACCAGTGTTGTGGTGTTCCAGACATTCCCTCCACCACTTTGGATGTCTCTGATTGCTTGTCAGTCATCTCTACCTATCCACCCAATGTGTGCCAAAACTAGTCATGGCCTACACATTCAGATGACTAGGCCTATTTAGAGGAAAAGCCTCCATCACTTCATCATCATGAAGCAGGTGAAAAAAGGCACCCCCACTGCAGGCCCGTAGAGCCCAGGGTCCCACAGGGTGATGCCCCCTCCCCAATCTGCCCTGCCCTCTCCCTGCCATCACCCATGGATGCCCCAGCTATGGCCACACTGCACCATCAGGCCATGCGGCACTGTGCCCTGCTGGCATTCTTTGCACATCAAAAGAGAAAGGCAAGTGTTTGTTTTAGGCACACGATCTTTATTAGACTATTCAGCACATAACAGGTAAAGCTGTGTGAATTACAAATAAAGGGCACCCAAGTAGTTTTTCCAATATATAAAAAGTCCAAATCCTGTTAGAAAAGGCTGTTGAAACTGCCCTCTGAACCAATCCATTAGGATACCAAAAAATATTTCAATGAAAATACCACAATTGTATGGCTTTACCTTAACACTAAAGTAGGCTACTGGCATCTGAAAACAGCAGTCACTGACACCTTGAAAACTGTGACAAAATAAAACAGTTTCTTCCATTCTATCACAATTCACCAACCACTTTAAGTATATGCCCACTGAAATAACTCAGAATCATTGACTTTAATGGGAATTAATGGAATATTTTTTTAGTTAGAGATCATGTGACAAATGTAAATGGGGAAAGTTCTTTTCAAGACTCTTGAAAGATCTTCGGCCGTGGATCTTATTCAAATCTAAACAATCTAAACCCTGAAATGACAGGGTTCAGGCACTATATATGTACTCTCCGTCCAGTAAACTACTTTTCACATAAAAAGAGAGTAAAAAGAGGGTAAAAATCATTCCCTGTACAAGTGCACTGAGTACATTTGCTAAGAGAGAGGCAAGTGTGTGGTGGAGAAGCTCGAGGGTTGGAGGAAGAGCTGCTTGTGGGAGCTCAAGGCAGCCTTTCGGGAGAGCAGCCCGGCAGTGAGGCCGGGAGAGGCTGGGCGAGTGGGCAGCCATCGAGGGGGGGGGAAGGAGCAGCGGTGCCCCCAACCCATCTTTGCTCCCCACAGAAAATTGCCTAGGTATGGGCTGCCCCACTGGCCAATTAGGGAGAACCCCTCAAAATCGTACTTTACCCCAACAAGTGACCAACTAGTCCCATAATGTCCAGGGGAGGGTGGGCAGGAGCAGCCAGCAGGAAAGAGCCTCAGCTCAAATGCTAAGGAGCCTCAGCTCAAATGCACAGCCTCCTTGCCTCACCCCCAATTGGTTGCCCATCTTGCCAACAGTCCAATTGGTTGCCCATCTTGCCAATGAGATGTCGTGCCTCCTTTGACTCCATTGGGCCAAGGCTAACTGCTCCCCAGCAATAATGACAGGAATTCCACCTTCATTATCTGATTTTTTTTTTGACATGTTGTTATAGGCTTAGGATCCCCCACCCCCCAATATTTTAATGGAACATTGTTTTTCTCATTCTCTCCCATCCCTGGCAAGAAGCAACATCAGCAAAAAACTGGGATTAGAGCGAAAGGATTGAAGAGGCATAAACTGTATGTTTCATGACACAGCAGAAAAAGAACTACTTTACTACAGAAGACCAAAGGGCAAGGGGACATGATTTCTAGGCAGTCATCTCTATGGGAGGATTTCATTACACGTGCAGAGTGCTTTTCCACCACTATACAGTAATATACACTTCTATCTACCTGGCATTAGGGAACAATTAAGTGATTTTCTCAGGCAGGGGAAACTTAAGAATCTTCTATCTTATCAATTAAGGCTGCAATTCTAAGAGCACCTTCCTGAGAGTAAGCCCTATTGAACAAAATGGGACTTAGTTCTGAGTAGATCTGCTTAAGATTGCTCCTCAGTGCATTGGTTTATTTATGCTCCTCAGTGCATTGGTTTATTTATATCTCCCCCTTCCCCAGCTTTTCCAACACATTTTTGAATTCCATCCCACATTTATGTCCTGTAAAATGTCTTGGGGGGGCGGGCGGGTAATGTAGGCACACTAATTAAATTAACCAATGACACCTCATATGATGATTATCAAATCACCTGTCCCTGAATAACTGGTGGTGTACCACATTTCAGAGATATGGCTTCATTTAAAATTTCTGTGCATGGCTGTTTGTAATAGCTTTTGTACATGTAATGTGGAGATGGGAGGCAGTAATTGGCACTAAATCTCAACTGTATTTTACTTTTTGCACATAGTTAATTTCTATGGCATATTGATTTTTTAGGCTGGTAAATAGCCCATCTTTTCGAAGCCACATGATTTATGACTACACACAGAATGCCATGTGGTATACAGAAGTATTACTACTAATACAACTATTTAATACAACCCAGCCCCACCGCATGACCCTGAGACCTCATCCAATGATATTGCTAGACCCCTGTGCATGACATCATTAGGGCCTATCCAATGAGTCTCAGGGCTGAAGATGGCGGGGTCCTGGCAACCCAATGTACTCATGTTGTTGTTGTTCAGTCGCACAGTCGAGTCCGACTCTTCGCGACCCCATGGATCATCTCCCGCCAGGCCCTCCTGTCTTCCGCCGTCCTCTGAAGCTGGCTCAATTTCATGTTCGTTGCATCGATGACACTGTCTAACCATCTCATCCTCATGTACTCATGTACTCATAAAAAATCTAGCTACAGGCCTGTCTTCACCCCTGATTTTTATACTAATTCTTGAAGCTTTAGGATACACATCTGTCATGCTTTCTCAGTGAATCCTGCAGTCTGAAGCTGGCTCAATTTCATGTTCGTTGCATCGATGACACTGTCTAACCATCTCATCCTCATGTACTCATGTACTCATAAAAAATCTAGCTACAGGCCTGTCTTCACCCCTGATTTTTATACTAATTCTTGAAGCTTTAGGATACACATCTGTCATGCTTTCTCAGTGAATCCTGCAGTTGTAAGCATTTTTAACACATTAAAAAAAATAATTTCCCATTGTGAATTGTGTAGTTCTGCATTGTTTGCGTAACCATGAGAGAATTACTTCAAGACCAACTACACTGCAACAACAGATGGATTTTATTTAAACCTCTAAACGTAATTGAATTCACAGTTGTTGCTGAAACTAAAAAGGCTTTGCCTAACTTCAGACTAGCGCAGCTTACAGTTTGAATCTCCTAGCAGCATTGAAATATATGACAGCTCTCAATTTATCTTGATAAGGCAGAAAGATGTTGCTCAGCTGTCACACAACCCCCACACTTTGTTGCAGAGAAAATGATTATCCGGTACTCAAAGTGAGCGGAATTCAAAGGCTGTGCCAGCAATTCATTAATAGGAGCATAAATTTTGCTACAGAAGGATAAGAATGAAAGCTGCAGAGATTTAAACTAAAAATTAAATAAAAAGTTCCAAGGAACATATTTGAACATTAGTTGATACAACCTACCAAAGATGATACACACATTGAAGTAACTTTCTGAAGTACAGAATAGCAAGTAGTAACACTTGTGTTAGTATCTTAAATATACATTCCACTTCCCAGGATTTCCTTACCGCTTGACAAGCATTTCAAATGTCCTTTTTTCTCCCCAGTAAGGTGTCAAAATGGCTTATATCATTCTCATCTCCTCCATTTTATCCTCACAACAACCATGGGAGATAGGTTAGTCTGAGAGCGTGATTGGCTCAAGGTCACCCAGCAAGCTTTCATGGCAAGGTGGAGTTTGAACCTGGGTCCCCCAGATCCTTGTCTGACACTGTAACCACTACACGATACTGGCTCTCTACATCTTGTGCACCACACATAGTACATCTACTTGTATATCTTAAATCAATATAATCATAAGAGGGATAATCCCTCAAACTAATTTAAATACAAGGAATTAAAAGCCTTCTCTTCCTAGGCCACTCAGCTGGTCCGTCCCACTGCTGATGAAAGGAAAAACAGTGGTGGGCAAGGGATTTTGGTCAGGGGGAGTATTAGAGACTGTGTATTCCTAAAAACTTCCTCAGTCAGCTCTAGAAACAGCCAAGATGCCAGTACAAAGGAAGGGGAAATAAATAAAATCATATAATTGTTGTGTGAGTAGGAAAAAATTAAAGAACAATTTATGGGACTTGAACTTTACCATCTTTTTAATATGGAAGTTACCCTTCAGAAAGGTCTTTAGTAAAGGTATTACAGCTCAGCCTTGCCATTCCACCAATATATTCTACTCTAGCACCCTTATTAAAGAGTGTTGCTATTAAAAGTGAATCAAATTGTGGGGTAAATAATGTTTTGTAATAAAAATTGCTGGCTTTCATCTATAATTCCACAATAATTCTCTAATTCAGAGTGAAGACAGGAAACATTGCATTCACTATGGCTTTGTGATGTTATTACATTTCCAAATCTGATTGGTTTGCTAATATCATGTTATGCTGGCCCCCTAATCTGTGATGGGCTAGAACACTTAGCCATCAAGAAAAACAATCTTTTTCGAAAATAAAAAATGACATGAAAAAGGCTGCCAGAAAGAGAGAAATGGTGATAGGTGAAGTAATGGTGCAAAACTAAATACGTTTTTTTGAGGGGGAGATCTTTCACACAACATTTCAGGACTTCAAACTCTCTTTTTCATCATGAAAATACTCAGTCAATAATACTGACTGAGCCCTATTCATCATGCTGCTCTGTCTAAATCTGAGCAAAAATACTTAGTGCTATTTTTTGAAATAATTGATTTGGTATCATTTCTTTCCTGAGCAAGACAACTATAACAGAATAAGGTTCTGCTCTTTAAACAAGTGACATTCAAAGGTGGACCAGTGGCAGACCAGAGCTTAGGTCCCAGACTCCCAGCTGTTCATAGCTCATCAATGTAGTTATTTTGCTATTAAGAAAAATCTGTAAAAGGAAAGGTGTCAAAACATCCCCACCTCTACTGCACCAAATTCTAGAACCTTCATGAAATGCAACTTGATTCACAGACTACCTAAGCTTTCTTAAACATCACCAACAGATTCACATTCCTTAATCACCTAGTACCTTAACTCTGATACTTACTGCAGTATTCATATTTCATTTTATATTCTAGCTAGTACACTCATGTTATCAAACTTAAACTGCCGGATAGGAGTGGAAGAAACTAGCTGATTTTGTCTTTTCATCCATGTGTGTGTGGGGGTGTGTGTTTTAAAAAGTGTATAATAATACACTCTAGTAGTATTTCACCATAAGGAAATTCAGGTGGTGTTCATTGACATGAACATTTATTGAGCTGGATATTGCTGAATAGGGAGGGAAGGAAGGAGAGTTCAAAGTCAAAAAGTGCATTGCACTTTGCAACATCCAACTGCCTTTGAACTGAGCAACAAATATGATCAGTGCCGTTCAAAATCAATCTATATCTCAGGCTGCAAATAGCCATTATGGGAAATTCTTATCTGTCACCTAAACAGCCCTGGAGCTTCTTCTCTCTCTTACTACTAAAGCAAAATAGATGACATGATGTCATTGTGTTCCCCATCACAGCCAGCAGCAGCCAATAAACTGGGAAACTTAGAAGGCAATGGCACCACAATATGCATTTTGTTTCCTGATGTTATTAAGGAGGGGTGGGGGGAAAGACTGCTACTAAATTTCACAGCATTTTGGCTTGAAAAATACTTGCTTCAATTTTGCTTCTCTCTCGTCCAAATTGTGCCCTTAGAGTCTTTATTTTTGCTTCCTTTTGTTTCTTTGCAACAATCAGGGGTCGTTGTAGAAAAAGAGCTGCCGGAGCTCATTAGCATAACTCATTAGCATAACTTATTTGCATATGCCACGCCCCCTGACATCACCGGAAGTGACAGAAGGTCACACCCCCTGACATCACCGGAAGTGTGTCAGAAGGCCCGGCTACTGCAACAATGTTCCCTACTATGTTACGTTATTTTAATGTTATTTTTGCATCTGTTGAGTATAAATGGCACAAAAAGAAATATAAATGAATTGAGAACAACAGCAATGAAAATGGGCAAAATAAAAAGGCCTGCGAGAACAGTGTATGAAGTCCAGTTTTGTTCTCAGTCCTAGATTCATGGCAACCCGAGAAAGGCCTCCTCAGTTGTGGCACTGAAACTTTGGAACTCCCTCCCCAAGGAGATACATCTGTCTACCGCTAACCTTGTCTGCTGCTAGGAGGTGAAGATTTTTGTTTGTTTGTTTTGTTTGTTGATTTACTGGCTCTCCTCCCTGGTTTTGGTTTGTGTGTTTATATGCATTTATCAAATCATTTTATATACTTAATTTTAGATGCTGTTTTCATGTCGAATTGTTTTAGGGTTTTGATGTTTGTCACCTTAGGGACCCTATTTGGGTGGAAAGGTGGCATAGAAATGTTTAAAATGAATAAATACTTAGGGGACACACACACAAAACTTTCACAATCTCAGTAACAGAAATATTAACTGGAAGAATAAATATTTGATTCACTTCACAACAAGTCAGTCAATCATTTGGGCTTTTAGTGTGCTCAAAACAGAGTTGTTTCAGTTAGGATGATCCCTTTTCCAATGACATTTTCTACAGATATGTGCCACGGTGCACAACCAAGAGGCTAGGAAGCTGCCCTTAAAGACTGGACACTCAGATATAAAGATAGCAGGTGATTTTAATAGGAATGGGAAATTGTGAAACTCAGAAATAATCTCAGGTTAACTGTGTGGAATGGACAAACCTGAGATAGAAATAAAGCAAAGAGATCAGTTTGCCTTTAAAAAGATAACATGGGAAGAAACATAATTGCTTGAGACAAAAATAGATGGAAATATTATATATTAACAATTGTGTGGGCCCTGGAAAGATGAATGCTTGCCCCTGCAGCTGTAAGCACCTGGATCCATTCTACATTTGAGACAGCATGAAAAATTGGCAGGGATTAATTTACTTTAATGATGCTTATCTATAGATAATTACTAAGTAGCTAATATCTTTAATTTTTAAACAGAAGAAAAATACATCTGTACACTTTACATTAAAGTACAGAAGACTTAAAATAATGAGCCAAACCTGTCATCTTGTGTATAAATATGTGCAGAATAAGTCTTCTGCCTGAAGAAGAAGCATGTGTGCTTGCTTTTGAAAAGCAGAAAGAAAGAGGACTGATGGGCCATATTAAGCTTAAAATGATAAATAAAATAATTTAGATGACTATTCTAAGCTTTTCAGAAAAAATGAATTAACTTTTCAAGCTCATAATCAAAATGCAAGTATTAAATACATTATACCTCCTGTTCACGTTCCACTATATTCCTTGGCAAGTTCGAAATTTAGGGATAGCTTACTACTGCTTTTACTACCGCCACCACTAAATACTAGGGACCCATTAAAGGATAGAATATGGGATGTGGCAAAGAGAGGAATGATAGGAGAACATTCTACCAATTTATTTGATGTGATTTTCTAGTATGCATCTGACCAAAGGGGACAAGGTTGAAAGAGATAGATTAAGATGAGTAGCCGTGTTAGTCTGTCTGTAGTAGTAGAAAAGGAGCTGCAGTGGCTCAAGTGGTTAAGATGCTGAACTGCAGGCTGTGGAAGGTCAGTAGTTCAGCAGTTCGAGACCCGAGTTGCTGCATGACGGAGTGAGCTCCCGTCTCTAGTTCCAGCTCCTGCCAACCTAGCAGTTCGAAAGCAAGAAATTGCAAGTAGATAAATAGGTACCACTTTGGTGGGAAGGTAACAGTGTTCTGTGCACCTTGGTGTTTAGTCATGCCGGCCACATGACTACGGAAACGTCTTTGGACAGTGCTGGCTCTTCAGCTTTGAAATGGAGATGAGCCCCGCAACCCTAGAGTCGGACTCGACTGGCTTTCGAGCAAGGGAACCTTTACCTTTATTTGTCCATTAGCACCTTAAAGACTAAGAAAATTTGTGGCAGGGTATCAGCCTGAGCTTCAGATATCTGAACAAGTGAGCAGTGACTTAAGAAAGCTCATACCCAGCCACAAATTTTGCTAGTCTTTAGGGTCCTACTGGACTCTTGCTCTTTTCTAAGGTTGCAGGAGGGGACTCCAATCTGCAACTACAGAGCTCCCTTGATTGTTTACTCCAGGACTCTATTTATATTACTGTGGCAAGGTCCCTTTTTCCTTCCCTTGTTGCTTCTGCATATGATCATCTGCATCCTGACATGATGGGAGCATGGCCACTTCAGTACATGCTTGTTAGCTGTTTCCGTTTTCCTGTCACAGGGGTGTTGGCAGCATACCATTCCATGATTGGTGGTTTGCAGCAGGGTTGCAATGTGCTGTGATCCAGTTGCAGTACTGCCTGCACCTTGCTGAAGGTGGTTTCATTCACACTTGGTCAGAGAGCCATAAGGACTCCTCACACCTGTAAATTAGTCACTGTGAAATGTAAACAATGTCTGTACAAAGAATGGTGAACAGCAGATGGGCAGCAGAGGTGGTAGCATCAGATGAGAGAAGCCACAGGAAAGCAATATGGAACACAAATGACCAATTAGCTTCTTTGAACAAGTGAGAATGTCTGCAATCAATTTGGATGTAAACAAATGTTATGTTGAATGTTTAACTGTGCGTGTTGTAACTTACAGACAGCTTGTGAACCAAACCATCAGATGATCAACTATATCTGCTGCAAAATGCTTGCAATAATGTCTATTGTTCCTTAAATTACATACATTCCAATTTGGTTCCCAAGTCAAATGAGGAGTCAATTAGCATGTACCAACGCTGTTGCTGCCTTTTTATGTGAGTAGTCAAAGAAAAGCATACTGTACAGGTGCAACAACCACACATATGTTCCCAAAGCACTCAACTGAAAAGTATAAGCAGTCAATGGAATTATCTCAAAAATACATTATGGGATTTATGAACCACTTTAATCATCTTTAGCAGTCTGTTGCAAGACAGCCTGCATAAAACAAGAATTGTTAACAGCCAGAAACTTGAACTTAAACATGTCCTTTGTTAGGGGTGTGTGGCAATATATATCTATGTATCTATCTATCTGTATCTATCTATCTATCTATCTATCTATCTATCTATCTATCTATCTATCTATCTCCGAAGCAAAAATAATAATAATCAGTATCTCAGTATCCTGGGATCTCTCCATCTATCTATCTATCTATCTATCTATCTATCTATCTATCTATCAGATCTGGATATACCGAAGCAAAAATAATAATAATCAGTATCTCAGTATCCTGGGATCTCACTTTTCAGCAACCTGTATGGCATTCAAATCTGGTTTAAGTTTTTGGGGGGAGAGGGAGAGGGTTTCCAATATTTTTGGCTTCATTTTTCTCTATCAAGAATCTTTCTTCCAAGGGCTGGGGGTGTTTTTTTTTAAGGTACTGACATCAAAATTGCTGGGGAGCTGCTGGTGCCTGTCCTTTAAATAACTCCCAAATCTCAATTCGATTGGACAAAAGAGTCCAATTCCATGGCCCCCTGAAAAAGGTATCTCAACTGTCTTTAATTGTTTCCCATTGAGAAACCCTCCCAATAAAAATCTAAAACCTGAGAATCTCCTCCCATAGGAAGGCTATTGCAAGCTATTGCTAAGCCAAAACAATATAATAGCCAAGAATCTGAACATATGTTAAACCTGTACACAAAACATGAGAATTTCAACCTATGTAAAACACAAGCATCTCAGTATAAAATGTGAGAAGCCACAAAAAAGTGAACCCAATACCTACCTCCAGCAAAGAAATTTTTTTAAACAAAACTTGAAACTGACATAATCTTACCTAAAGCAATCTTGCAAGCTGATACCGAGCCCCCAGAGACACAGAAACACAGAAGGGAAAAAAAGAAAATGAAATAACAGTCCTAGGAACCTGCAAAGACTAGCTCCCAATATTCTCAGTTAATCCCTAATATTTCTGGAATTTTTCAGGACCCACTTTCTGGTATCTCCCCAAAAATCCTGAATAGATAACAAAAAAAACCAAACCCCAATAAGGTGTATGTATATATCAGCTCAGTTATATCCAAGCACACATCCCTATCTGTTGTCCCCAAAGTGCTGCCAACTGATAAGACTTTCTTAGTGAAGTCAAATAACTGTACATTTTTATAGTAATGACAGGTCAAGCAAACTGTACAGATAGGCTCAAATTATATTAAGAGAAAGTCTTTGTAATAAATTATTCCATATAGCATCTCCTTCCCCCAGTGCCCATCATCATATTTTGAAGTGAAATGTCAAATAAGTCATATTAAATATATTTCAGCCCTCAGGCTAATACAAGATTATAAATCTTTTGATGACACAATGTCAAAAGAAAGTGTTCACAATGCACATCTTTTATCCATTTTCTATCCTTCTCTTGTGAATTTCATTGTGTTTTGGAATCTAAAGTTTTCTAGATCAAACCTGCAGTCAGATTCACTAAACCATGGGATGTTACACTGAGCTGACAAAATGAAAGGAAGTATCTGTAACAATGTCATGTAAATTCAGACATCCTAAGGTTTAGAGGTAGAAATCAAACATTTATGATGGTTTGCACAGTGGTATATGATGTAGTTAAAGCTGAAATGCAACATCTTTAATAACAGTACTTCTGTACAGCTTGGATTTCTACAACATATCTGTGGAGACTGAAATTTTCTGTGCTTTGTATCTTCCCAGGTGAGATGTGAAAAAGAAAATATGGAAGGAGGAAAGAGTATGGTGTCTACAGTCCTTTTTATGGCTTGTAAAGCAAGATCTTAAAATGACATTTTATCATGTTTTGTTTTGGAAAACATATGAATAACTTAGCTAGTGAAGCTTCCCCTCCAAATGTTCTAGTATGTAACATAACCAAATGTTCCCCACTGGTGGACCTCCTGATGGCACTGGTATTTCTGGCCACTGTGTGATACAGAGTGTTGGGCTGGATGGGCCTTTGGCCTGATCCAACATTGGCATCTCTTATGTTCTTATGTTCTAGTATGTAACATAACCCCATGAAAAAGGTACAGATTCCAAACCCTTCTGTGTTGAAATTAATCATAGGTATTGATTAATTTTACTATGTATTTCTCTTCTCTGATTTTGAAGATGCAGAGAAAGCAGAATATAAAACATTAACCATGAGCAGAAGGGTGTAGAATTTAGAATTACAGAACAAGAGGTGAGTTAAGACAGTTGTGATTTAGTGTCAATGTGCCTCATTCCCATTCCACCTGCTCTGCTGCTACTCCTCCCTGCTGTATCTGTGTAAATTGCAGGCCCTCCCAACATCTAGAAACCCCCCCAAAGAACTTTCTTTCTTTTCCCCAAGTGTACTGTAGGGTGATTCAGTAAATAAAGAAAAAGAAGAAAATCTCTCAAAGACTGAAAGGGGGGAATCCAGAACCCTTAAAGTGGAGCTTAGTTCCATCTCTGCTCCCCATAGAGGCTATGGGGAGTGTTCAGATGGATAATCAACCCATTCCCATCCACATTTTCCCATCTAAACCAAAGAAAATTAGCTTTACATTTTTCTCTTTGGTATAGGGGGAAAATGGAAGGCTCAAAAGTTATGCACTTACTGGACATGGCTTTGTCTGGATGCTCCTGTTTAACTCAGGGTCTTCCTGTTGCTCATGATAGCAACAATCCCTGTGAAAAAGCAGGTGGGGAGTGTCATGAATGAATAAATGTGATACCTGTAAGATATACCAAGTGACAAGGAATATATACAAGAGACTGATTAGAGAAGAAAATACTAAGTGGACAAATTTCCTGTGGTGTGAAAGGTAAAGGCCAACATGCATCTCTACAAGGATATCATCTTCTGCTATTCTCTCTGCATCTATTCCACCTCTCTCTCTCTCTCTCTCTCTCTCTCTCTCTCCCTCTCTCTCTCTCCAGTCATGCCTCAGGTTTTTCCAGTACTTGATTGTTGTACAAACAAATGGAGAGTATCATAGTACACCCCAAACTATTGATGCATTGACATAGGGAAATGAATAATGTATATAAATAACAAGAAGGATATTTAATGTTCTATTCAAGTGAGTAACCATGTTGGTCTGAAGCAGCAGAACAAAGTTTAACAACAGCAAAGTTTTAGTCAAGGTATAAGCTTTCATGTGCACGCACACTTCAGATAAGTGTGATAAGCAAGATAAGAAGTCTGGATGCACACTAGAACATTAATGTCACTAGAACATTAAATGAAATTTGAGTCCAGTGGCACCTTTAAGATCAACAAAGTTTTATTCAAGGTATACGTTTTCATGTGCACACACCTTCAGATAAGTGTGATAAGTAAGATAAGAAGCATAGGAAGACGCAAACTTCATTTAATATTCTAGTGAGCTAGTTACACTGACCTAGATAGCCCAGGCTAGCACAAATCTCATCAGATCTTGGAAGCTAAGCAGGGTTGGCCCTGGCTACTACTATTTGGATCAGAGACAACCAAGGAATACCAGGGGTTTGACATTGAGGCAGGCAATGACAAACCACCTCTGAATGTCTCTTGCCTTGAAAACCCTACTCCTACTCACCATTGAGCCCATTTTATATTTCAAAGCTGGTATCAAATTCCAATCCAGCTTCATCTATAGAATGTTCTCTGAAAAATACTGGTTTTAGACTGTAATGATAGCGGTGCATCCTGTTGTTGCATCATAACATAAACTTGAGTGTATATGGCTTAAGAAAGGGAACATATTCAAGGAAAGGTCTGGGTGAATATTTAAATTATACTGTTGTCTTGAGTGTATTGGCCCAAGCCATATTTGGTCATGTTGTCTATAATGAAGCCCTTGGGCTTTCCCACATGCTTACCCCTGATTTTCTAGGGACTCAATCCACAAACCCTGGAATTGGTTTGGGCACAGTTTTTCTGCATGTCTGCCCTCCTTTTACGTTTTCACAGTTGTAAAATCAGTTTATTTTTTGTTTATTTATTCAATTTATACCCCACCCTCCCCATCCAGGTAGGCTCAGGGTGGCTTACATGGAAGATAAAACACATAGATAACAATTGTGACAATCATAAAACTATCTAAAAACAATTCCATATATAAAAACAATTAAATATCATAAAGTGCTAGCAATATCTATATTAATACAATTGCTTAACAATGGCGGTAGCAGTCATATTAATGCACTCCGTCTGTCTTAATAGTCAGCTCATTGATCTTTCCCTGATATATGCAGCAGGCACAGGCTGTTGGTGGCAAAACTGGGGGACAGGACTCTATATCTTCCAGTTGTTGTTGTTGGCGACTCCTTAATTGAAAGCCTGGTGGAAGAGCTCCATCTTACAGGCCTTGTGGAACTGTAGAAGGTCCTGCAGGGCCCTGATTTCTTCTGGGAGCTTATTCCGCCAGTATGGAGCCACCAGCGAAAAGGCCCTGGCCCTGGTTGTGGCCAGCCTGGCATCCTTGGGATGCTGGAGGGTCAGTCGATTTTAGGACCCTGACTGCAGTGCTCTCTGGGAAACATATGGGGAAAGGTGGTCCCTCAGGCATGTCAGTCCTTGACCATAAAGGGTTTTAAAGGTGAGAACCAGCCCCTTGAAATGAATTCAGTATGCTATCGGCAGCCAGTGCAATGCCTTCAGCACAGGCTGTATGGGCTCCCATATGGGGAGGCCCATTAAGAGTCTGGCCGCGTTTTGCACTCACCACAGCTTCTGGATTTGCAACAAGGCCAGCCCCATGTAGAGAGTGTTACAGTATAAGAACAACAACACTGCTGATCCGCCCCAATCCAGATGCCTCTGGAGGTCATCCGTGAGGGCGATCAGTGCTGTCTCCGTCCCATGGCCTGGGTGAGAACTGGACTGGAAGGGATCTAAAATGGAAGCATCATCCAAAAAAGCTCTTTATTTATTTATTTATTATTCCCGCCCTACCCAGTGGCTCAGGGTGGCTGTTAGCGGAATTGCCACCACCCCCTCTATTATTTTGCCCAAGTAGAGCAAATTGGAAAGCGGCCGGTAATATCCAATTTGGCCAGATCCAGAGTTGGCTTTTTCAGGAGAGGACGGACCACCGCTTCTTTGAGTAGCCCAGGAAACTGTCCCTCTGAGAGGGACTTGTTGATGATTTCCCTTAGGGCACCTCGAAACCCATCGTGGCCAGCTTTAAGTAGCCACAGTGGGAACGGGTCAAGGCAGTATGGGGTAGGGTGTACAGCTAGGAACAGTTTGTCAACTTCCTCCTGGCTAAGTGAACTGAAATAATCCAGAGCCTGACTTGAGCGGTATATAAATGGAATGTAAATAAAATAAATAAATGAATGAATAAATAAATAAGACGTGTATGGAGCGTTGAGTTCACTCACTGTCGCAACTGTGGTCACGGCAGAGCGACAGGACTTTATCTGCAAAGTAGCTCACAAAAGCCTCACAGCCTATGTCCAATTCCGTTGCATTTGGTCTGCCCTGTGGCAGAACAGCCATGGACCGAATTGTTCTAAATAATTGGGCTTGGCATGAGCTCACAGATGCAATCGAAGCCACATAATACTCTCTCCTCGTGGCTTTGACTGCCATATCATAGGATCTCATAAATGTCCTATAAGATGTTCTTGTAGCTTCATCGCGAGCATGCTGCCACCATTTCTCTAGCTATCTCAGCCCTCGCTTCCTAAGTCACAACTCCTGGGTAAACAAGAAAGTGAGCCTAAAGTAGGGCACAGAGGGTGTTGGGGAGTGATATCGTCAATGGCTGCTGAGAGTCAGCTGTGCCAATCCTCTACAAGCTCATCTAATGAGCTGCCAAGGGGCATCGGATCCCACAGAGCCATCAGAAGCTGCACAGGATCCATTTGGCTCCACGGGCAAGCTAAAATACACTTGCTACCCAAACAGGGTCAGGGTGAGACATTCAGATCGGCCATCAGGGCAAGGTGGTCCAAACATGGTACTGCCAAGGCAGTAATCCGGTCCACTGTAACCAACACCATGAAGATCAAATCAAGTGTGTGCCCAGCCTGCTGGGTGGGGATCAGTGTTCCCTCTAAGCTGAGTTAGTGTGAGCTAGCTCATAGTTTTTTAGCCTCCGACTCACACATTTTTGTCTTAGCTCAGGAAGGATGTCTCCAGACCAAACTAATTCATGCAGCTGCCAAATCATTCACTCACAACTTTAATGCCAGCAGCTCACAGAGTAGAATTTTTGCTCACAAGACTCCACAGCTTAGAGGTAACATTGGTGTGGATTGTTACATATTGGAAGAGTCCTAGCACCACCATGGACAACACTAGGCCATTGCATTGTCAGCATGGGCATTAAAATCACCCAAGACTATTAGTCTATGGTGTTCCAGTGCCCAGCTTGATACAGCTTCCAACAGGGATGGCAGGCTATTGGTTGTTGCGTTAGGCAGTAAGTATAGCAGCCAATTCTCCAAACTCTCCCCAGCCTCCCATACTAGGCCGGCACACTCAATGCCTGTGATTTTTGGTGGTGGGAGCACCCTGAAGGAGTAAGCCTCCCAAATGAATAGAGCCACCCTCCCCACTCCTAGTCTGCAACTAGTGAAGGACTGAGAACCTGGGAGGTTCAAGCTGGGAGAGAGCTACAGTCTCCCCATCCTACACCCAGGTTTCAGTCACACATGCCAGGGCTATGCTCTGCTCAAGCAGAAAGTCCTGAAGGAACATGATCTTATTATTTATAGACCTGGTGCTACACAACACCAATGTCGGGGGGGGATTCATCCTAGCCCCACTGCCTTCAACCTTTGGGATGCGAGCTGGAAGGGGGGCGAGCTATTCTGTTTCTCTGCCCCCTTATCTCCCTGCCTAGTCCCACCGCTATACTTTCCCCTCCCCACACATGCCTTAGCAATCAGGATTTTAAAAAGAGGATGCTGTAGTAATCACTGGCATCACAGCATACCTTTTTAATTTTTGTACATGCTTATATCAGCATATTGATATAATGGCTGCATTTTTAAATGACACAAAAATATTGATATATACTGCTGTAATGATAGGTCAGGCAGATTCTTTAAATTCCAGCTTTTATTTTTCTTAAAGTAAGTCTCTACCTCTTTTTTCCCTTGCAGAGATATTCATTTTCCATTATATCTCTGCAAGGGAAGAAGCTAGAGACTTACTTGCCCCAGCAACTCATTCAAAGATGACACAACACAACAGCTTGGGCTTAACTAGTTTATTCAATTCATACAAACATAAGGGAAGTCAATTTTGGATCAGGCCAATGGCCCATCCAGTCCAACACTCTGTCACACAGTGGCCAAAAATACCAGGTGTCATCAGGAGGTCTACCAGTGGGACCACGACACTAGAAGCCCTCCCACTGTTGCCCCCCCAGGCACCAAGAATACAGAGTATCACTTGTCCCAGACCGAGAGTTCCTATCTATACCTTGTGGCTAATAGCCACTGATGGACCTCTGCTCCATATGTTTATCTAATTCCCTCTTGAAGCTGTCCATGCTTGTACCCACCTGTGGCAGTGAATTAATCACTTGGATAAAGAAGGACTAACCCGACTGTTCAGCAACTTCATTGAGTGCCCACGAGTTCTTGTCTTGTGAGAAAGGGAGAAAAGTACTTCTTTCTCAACCTGCTCTATCCCATGCATAATCTCGTAATCCTCAATCATATCAACCCTCAGTTGTCGTTTCTCCAAGCTAAAGAGCCCCAAGCGTTTTAATCGTTCTTCATAGGGTAAGTGTTCCAACCCTTTTATCATTCTAGTTGCACTTTTCTGCACTTTTTCCAATGCTATAATATCCTTTCTGTGGTGTGGTGACCAGAATTGCACACAGTATTCCAAATGGGTCACACCATTGATTTATATAGGGACATTGTGATACTGGCTGATTTGTTTTCAGTTCCCTTCCTATTAATCCCCCAGCATAACAGTGGCCTTTTTTAATTGCAGTTGCACACTGTCTCGACATTTTCAGTGAGTTATCTACTACAACTCCAAGATAACTCTCTTGGTCAGTCTCCACCAGTTTGGACTCCATCAACATGTATGCATAGTTAGGATTTTTGGCCCCAATGTGCCTCACTTTGCACTTGGCCACATTGAACCCCATTTGCCATATTGACGCCCACTCGCCCATCCTCAACAGATCCCTTTGGAGTGTCTCACAATCCTTCCTGGTTTTTACCACCTTGAACAATTTTGTGTCATCCACAAATTTAGCCACTTCACTGCTTACTCCTAACTCCAAATCATTAATGAACAAGTTAAAAAGCATCAGACCCAGTACTAATCCCTGCGGTACCCCACTGCTTACCACCCTCCACTGAGAAAATTGCCCATTTATACTCTCTGTTTCCTATAATTAGCTAGTTTTTTAAAAAATATTTTTTATTGTTTTTGTGTTCTGGAAGTCAAGGTAAACAATATCTATTGGATCCCCCTTGTCCACATGTTTGTTCACCCCCTCAAAGAACATTAACAGGTTAGTGAGACAAGATCTTCCCTTACAGAACCCATGCTCAGTCTGTCTCAATAGTTTTTGTTCATCAATGTGCCTACTAATTCTCTCCTTAATAACAGTTTCCACCAACTTACCCTGTATTGACGTTAGACTGACTGGCCTGTAATTTCCCGGATCTCTTCTGCGACCCTTTTTAAAGATGGGGGTGACATTAGCTACCTTCCAGTCCTTAGGAATGGAGGCAGATTTTAATAAAAGATTACATTTTTTGTCAGGATATCCATAAGTTCACATTTGAGTTCCTTCAGAACTCTTGAATGTATGCCATCCGAGCCTGATCTGTCAGTTTTTAAGTTTTCTTTTCTTTTCTTTTTGAAATAGTTTTTATTATTTTAAACAAACAGACAAATATACACAAGAGTAGTAATAATACCGTCGTATCTCTTAAATCACCTCATACATACATATCTGCCAATTTTCTGACCATATGTTCATCTAATACTTTTGCAAATCTATATTTTGCAATCAAGATTTTTAACAATCCTATTATATGTCTAGCTATGAACATATCTTAAAATTACATAATCACAACGGTCTATAATTTTTGCATCTCTATTAATTAATATGACAAATTCTCTTTTGTTTAAACATTCTACAATAGTCTATAAACTAAAACTATCTATTAACTAAATTTATACCCTTCTCCAGATTCATAGTCACAGACTTTTCTCATTCTAATTATACTAATTAATTTGATGTCAATAAAAGTAAATTCCCTAGCCTGTCTCTTGTATCAAACTGCATTCTTAATATCAGCTTTGCTTATACATTTTAACCCTTGTGTGCTATAGTTTTGTGGATATATGGAAACAAAATCAATTATAACCAGTGTTAAACAGTTACATGTACAGAGAGTTTCCCTTGCCCGCTTTAATCAATTACACTTGAAACAGAGGTTCCCTAGACCCATCTCATTTATAGAACTTAAGTCTTTTCTTCTTTTTGTAATTTCTTGTTTTCAATAAAATCTTGGTTCTGTGCCATTTTCCTTTATAAGTAGAGAGGATTTTTTTTTTTAGTGCTCGCCATCTATATTCAGATGTTTGGTAGTTAAGGATTCCATAGACTCTGTTCCATCTTCTCTCTGGAATATTTTTCCCTTTATCACTTTGCGGATTCCAGTTTCACAGACTTTTTGTAGATCTATTATTCATAGTGTAGGTTAAATCAAGTTGAATGTAGTGCTGTTCTGCCTCTTGTCCAGTTTATTGTAGGGGCTCCTCTCTGTACGTTAAATCATCTTGATTGCAGTGTTGTTCTAAATTTTGCCCCTTTTGGTATTTAGGTTCCTTTTCTCTGTATGTTAGATCCACTTAAATGCTGTGTTGTTCTGCCTTTTGTGCTGTTTGATGCTGGGATTCTTTTTTGTTGCTTGTAATCTGGTTTGATATAACACCTTTTTTGACAAATATTAGCTCAAATGCCTTGTTGACACCCTGGTTAACTGCATCAAAAATTAAAGTCTGAAACTGCAGCAGGCTGGTTTCTGTAGACCTGTCTATGCATGTGTCATCTGGCATTTTTTTTCTGTATGTCCTGGTCACCCATTTTAATGCAATAGCAAAAATCCCAGTTCACCCCAACAACACTCAAAAGATCTGCAGATTATTTGACCATCGAGTCTTTCAGGCAGACCGTGTTTACCAGATAATGCTTCTCACAGAAGTGTTAACAACCAAGAATCCTTTCACACAATTAACATTTTTTGCAGCTCTAGACAAAATAGATTCCTCTGTTCTCAGCAATGAAGCATGGCATCATAAAAAATTGCCACAAGAGTAAGGAATTTAACTCTAGAAATCTCTATTTCTTTCTTTCTTTTTCCAATAAAAACTTTATAATCCTTTTGTAGAAGCTCAAACAATAGACCCTCTTTGCCCTGGGAGATATTCAAATTGGCTTTCTTTACATAAATTGTCCTGGCCACTCCATGAAGAAAAGAGGGGGGGAGTTTCACCCTTCCTTTCCAAGTCTTTTAAAATTTTTAAAGGGGCTTTGCCAAGAGGTTGTCAGTTTCTTCGATGTTGCTTTTATAGGTACTTACAGTGGATTTCTTCATCGATGTTACTGGTGAGGCTCAATATAACTCTCTTAATTCTGGGGCATTCACAGCTGGTGCAGTTATGGCTGCCACCTCTGCTCTGCTTCATTGATTGCTTCTGGGATGATCCAAGGAATCAACCTGCTTGTTGTTTCAAGCGGGGGGGGGGGCTGAATCAAGTGCCTTGCACCAGACCTCCCTCCAGGAGGTCCAGTGGAGTTTGGGATCCCCCGAGAACTCTGCTAAAACAACTAAGAGCCAGCAGTACTCAGGAGTTATTCCTGGTGCCAACCGTGTTGCTGCGCCACCCAGTTTTAAAATTTTCTATCAGTCATAGGACCTCCTCTCTCATCGCCTCAATCTGACTCAGGTTTTTCAACACCCCTCTCAAAATCAGCAGTTCTGGAGTGGGCAAGTACTTTTCATCTTCCACAGTGAAGACAGAGGCAAAAAATGCATTCAGCTTCTCAGCCATTTCCCTATTGTCCTTCAGTAATCCTTTTACCCCTTAGTCATCCAAGGGCCCCACTGCCTCCCTTGCTGGTTTCCTGCTTCTAATGTATTTGAAGAAACTTTTATTGTTGGTCTTTTGTAGAAAAAGAGGTGCAGGAGCGCATTAGCACAACTCATTAGCACAACTCATTTGCATATGCTGCACACCCTGACATCACTGGAAGTGTGTCAGAAGGCACCACTGGACTGTTTTGAATCACTAGCTATTGGGGGGGGCGTGCAGATCTGTCCTCACAGAGGAGGGAGAGCTTGTACCTGAATAAAACTTAGTCTTAAAGGTGCCACTGGACGGTTTTGGACCAGGGGGGCTCTGCAACTTACCTGGCTGCTTCTTGCTCTGACTGAGGGCTACTAGGAGCAGAGGGTGGGGCTTGTTGCATGTGCCCACCCCTGGGCTCTTTACTGCCAGAGTTCTGCTCCTGTGCACTCCTGCAGGAAATTACCCCTGGTATTTATGGTTTTTTGCAATATGCTCCTCATATTACCTGATCACAGACTTGCATTTTATTTGCCACAGTCTATGTTCCCTTTTAAACATCCCCCCGATTCTTTTGTCACAATTTAGGTCCCTCCCCCCCAGGGGCCCCTGATGTCCGGATTTAAGGATTCACACAGAGGGGGCCAGTTCAGTATTAGATATATAGATTAATGGGTTTAATTGTATTAACCAGGAATTAAACAGTGTTGATATCTTTCTTAGCTACTGCAGGTGTTGAAAGTACACTATAACTTAGTGCACTATATTTTCACCATTTATAGATGTTGTGTATGGTCATCTTACTTCATATACTTTTGAGTTTTACATAGAAACAGTCACAAACTATACCTCCTGCATCTCATGGCCTTAGCCCATTTGTCACAATTTATTCTCTCTCTGTTTCTATGATGAAGTGAGCTCTAGGCATGACATTTCATGCAAAACTCCGTTACTCATTAAAGTAACACAAGAGTCCCTTTTGTACTTGCTATAATAGACTAACACAGCTGCCACACCCTATGACAATATGAAAGGAGGAAAAGAAGAAAACACAAACTGTGGCATGGTAAATATCAAGTGGAAACGAAGAACACTATCCACAAACATTTTTTTTAAAAAAAAAAGCCTAGCAGAAAAGACTTTTTCATTGCCTGGCTCAGATCATGCACAGCACTGTTTTCAGCCAAGACAGTGTTTCATAGTTGAGCCACCACAACAGGAAAGGTCATGTCTTATTTCCAAAGGTGGATGGAGGGGCACAAACAACAGAGCTTCGGCAGCAGATAGATCTTGATAAACAGGTTCATTGGTGGTTTTAAAACACCATTAAAATAAGGGCAGAAGACATCTGTGCAAACTGGGGTCTGGTAGATATCAAGTAGAAACCAGCAGTTTTTTGCTATTCTCAGCAGTCCTACTCACCGATTTTATAAATTCAACTTGAATGCTGCATTTTTAAAGCATGATCTATAACAGCATATTGCCTGAAGTACTGTGTACAACTACTTAATGAGAAATGCAGAGATGTTAAATCAGAAACCTGAGGGTGTAGTTAGATGAGTTTTCTCCAGAACTCTGTTAGGTGCTTATGATACATCAAATTAGTAAATGAATTAATGGTGCTTATGAGAGCTCTGCAGTACCTTAATGTAGGATATGTGAGGCTCATGAAGAGTAATTTCATTATTTTCCTAAATCTCATGTAGGAATGGGCATGAATCAGGAAAATGTGGTTCAGTTCTTGGTTCGTGATGTGCCCCTATGCAAACCATGGACCGTCACAAATTTTAGCTGCCTTATGAACTGGTTCCATTTGTGAAGTCTGTGAGGCTGTAGAATCCCCCCCCAGTGTGCCAGAGACACCAAACTCTCAGGGGATCTCCCACTGACTCTCCTCTATCTGCTCTACAAGTTTAATGAGGATTGGATTTATGGGTTCTGAGTTATGGCCCCTCCAAAGAAGGTGCCCCTAGGAAGGTGCTTTCTGGAGTCAGCAGGAGATCTGTCAAAATGACTGAGGTTCAGGAGTGTATAGAACAGATCCTATGCAAGCTAAAGTTGTAGGGAATCTTCCTCGGATGTTCCTCGAAATGCCCTCCAAGTTGCTGCTTTGAAGTTCTGTGAACATTTTGATTGAACAGAGATTGTCTGTGTGGGAATATCTCCAATCTTGCTGGCACAAACCTCCACAAACAGTTTGAAAGTTCATGGAAAGTTCGTGCTGGGTGACCTGCCATGAACTTGACTTCACAAAGCATGACCCGCTGAAAATTCATCTGGAACAGTCGTTCATGTGCTGGTTCGTGCCCATCCCTAATCTCATGTACAATCTGGGGTGTTGCTCAGATCACTAGGTAAATGTTCATCCTCTTGTCTTGTTGAGGCTTAGGTCCTGGTATTCCTTTCAAACCGATCTAGAGCACAAAGAAGTGGGATTGAGCAATAACTATGAAAATCCCTGATTTGGTTGTTAACATGATTTTCCAGAACTGTTAAACAAACCTGGGATTCTTAGGCATTATGACAGCCCCTCCCCATCTGTGTAGTTTTTCATATTTGGGTGCTTACCATCAGCAGCAGGCATCTTCTTGTTGTTATTTGATTCTCTGGATTTCCCAGTCACTAGCATTTGTCCCTTCCAACTGGAACCAACTGGGTGAGTGCCAGATGGTTTAATTTTTGCCTGGAAACTAGCCTAGCCCAGGGAGGTTAGCTCCCAGCTGGTGCAAACCAGGCACAGGGCCTAGCAGAGCTATGACTCTGGCTGGCTCCTTCTCCTCCCATACTTCCTTCATGGGGTTCACAACTCTGCAAATAGGATGGCTGGGAACATCTTGTCCAGGGGTCCATAGAACTGAAACTTGGGGCATCTTTAGTGGACTAGAAGCACTAATTCTTCCATTTTGATGCAATTTTGTTTGAAAAACCACTCCTTGAGCACCTCTAAAAAAGTTGTTTATTTTATTTTATTAATCAGATTTCTGACTCAACCTCCCCTGCTATAGCAGGCCTCAGGAAGAGTAACAACATACTATAAAACAATCCTATATATATAAAAGGCAAGCCATGTTGCTGATGACTCATTTTTCATGCACCAGTCTTCAAACCCACCCACCCCCGCCACTCTGAACAAAGCCCTGCTGAGCAGGAGGAGGAGGCAGTGGCTGAGGCAACACATAAAGATGAGGTGGCGGCAGCTGAGGGGGAGAAACAGCAGTGGCAGCCAGCCTCTCTTGCGCTCTCTATCCCCTCAGTCAGTCAGTCAATCAGTCAGTCAGTCATGGAGGAGGATGAGGCAGCGGCATCTGAGAGATGGCCAAAGGCAGTAATGAGAGAACAGTTTAGTGACCATTAATTTGTTTTCCTCAGGTGTGCACTACGCCTGAGGAAACATTCTAAAGGATCTCATGCCTCCTCTGTAGTTGCCTGAGAAGCTGGAGGTCTGTTCAGTGTGCATGCCCACAAAAGCTTATACATAGAATTAAACTTTGTTGGTCTTGAAGGTGCCGCTGGACTCAAACTTTGTTCTGAAAATCAGTTAAGTGCTGGCTTGCAGCAATCCCCTGGCTCCAGGACTCTGCACCAACCTCTGGGGATTTCTGCAGCACTGGGAGAAGGGAGAAGAACTGCAGACAGAGGGCTGAGCACAGGAGGAAACATTTATTTGCTTTCAAGATCGGGGAACCTGGGTCTCCTATACCCTAGTCTGACACTCTAACCACTACACTGTGCTGGGTCTCGGTGATGCTTTCTTCCTGCATCTTATTTTCTCTTTTTGGATCTTTTGGAGGTCCCTGGCTAGGGATGAGTGAAAACATTGTCTATTGAACAGTAGTGTGGTTGCAAATGGAGAACCTCACTTCTAACCAATGGTGGCAATACCATCAAGGTCGAGAATGCCCCTAGAAACTTAGCAGCAATAAGAACTATGCGACAATGAGACCAACGGACTGGCTCGGACTACCTATTGGATAATGATTCCCCAATTGGGGTTGCTGGAAGATACTACTATAACAACTTAAGACCATCTTGAAAATGGAAGCACTTTATTGTTAATTGTAATGTAATGTTTTGGTTAGGATTTTATGGTTTTATTGGATTTTATGTATGGGCTTGCACCCCCTGTAAACCGCCCTGAGCCCGCTTGTGGGGAGGGCGGGGTAAAAATGTTTAAATAAATAAATAAATAAATAAAAATAACACTTTAAACAAGTTTGCTTTTTTCTCAAGTTCTCAGTTGTATCACAGTGCTTTGTACATGTGCAATCTTCTACCAGTATCTCCCACCATTTTTCTTTTGTTTGCTTTGACAGAGGAGACATCCAGTTCATTGTTTATGCACTTAATCACTATATTACACTGTTTGATTGAACCTAAGTATATTTCACTCCATTTTAATGAGAACTTTAGGTAGAAACAGTGCCATCCTAAGCAAGTCTGCTCAGAATCCTACTGAAGTCAATTCCATGGGGTTTACTCCCAGGAAAGTGTTCTTAAAATTGACCTGGAACCAGACCAATGTATCTAAATAAATATATACATTCAATCTAAATTGCATTGTTATTCACCTTATTTTCTCTTTATAGTTGAATTCTTTTTGCATTCTCATTAAATTTTAAAATCTAAGTTATTTAAAATTCCCATATGGTCTTTCAGGTGAGGTGAAAACCCCCTAAGAGAGAATTCATTATCAGAAAAGTGTTGAAAAGGAAAACTAGAGAACAACATGGGGACTGAAGAGATGTCAGAATAAGGTCAGAAACTATTACCTTTTATAGTGTCAATCTCTTTTCACTGCAAGTATTTCAAATGTTTTTGCGCAGAGGAAGAGAAAAAAATGGAGGGAAAGAATTGAACATTCATTTACATATGAAGATAATTAAAATTTTCAGATCACTGGTTTCTATTTATCTTCTGAGCATATTCTGCATTTGAAATGAAAGCTTAAGAGAGAGGAATTCTATTTGTCCATTCACTAGCTATAACTATGTTTGGGGTGGGGATTGCTTTGTTTACCTTTTTGTTTTGTTCTGCCTAAATATAAACATACAGTTCTCCCTATCAGAATAATTGTTTCTCAGAACCATGAAGTGAATATCCAGACACATTGACTCCCACTAGCATACTGGAATATGCTTTCAGAAACAGATGAGAAAACGCATAGAAATGGGCACCTAACTGTGAAGGGGGCAACAATCAATAATCTCCCTTATATATAAAAGCCGAATGGTGGTGGCACTTCTCTAGAACATTCCATACACTCCAGAATTGGTTAGCACCCAGGTGTGTCACTCAGAATCTGTCCATATCCACTGGCTGCATTGCTTGAGTCTCACCTCCAACATTCTAAACAGTTTGCTGTTCCCCCCCCCCCCATAGCCAGTCAGAACACAGAGGTTATTTGCATATGCAGCCTCATTGGCCTTTGCCTCAGAACACAGAGGTCGTTTGCATATGCGACTTGATTGGCTTTTGCCTCTAACATTCTAAACAATTTGCTGTTCTGAGGTAAAATGTGTCCAATCTCCAGGTGAGGGCTGGAGATCACTCAGAATTACAACTGCTTTCCAAATGGCAGAGGTCAGTCCTCCTGGAGAAAATGGTGGACTCTGTATCCTTATATGCTGCTGAGGTGGCCCCTGTATGACAACCAATGTGACGTAGCAGTCAGGGCTTCAGAGCACGGGAGAGGCTGCAGGTGTGTGGGGGGTGGAAAGCTGAAGAGTGAGGGAGAAATAAAGGTAGGTTGATGATTGGCTGGGAAGGAGATAGGGTTGCCAACTCCAGGTGGAAAATTCCTGGAGATGTGAGGGATGGAGCCTGGAGAGGGTGAGGTTTCAGGAGGCGTGGGACCTCGGACAGGTACAAAGCCATAGACTCCACCCTCCAAACCAACCATTCCCTTCTGGGGAACCATCGTTGCCGATCTCCAGGTGAGGGCTGGAGATTACTCAAAATTAAAACTGTTCTTTAGGTAGCAGAGATCAGTTCCTCTGGAGAAAATGGTGGACTCAGTTCATTATACCCTGCTGAGGTTGCCATAGCAAATTAACACTGACTGTCCAAGGCCGGGGCACCTGCCCAGAGCCTCTTTCTAGAGACCATTGTATTTAGTTCCACAATGGGCTTTTTCCCTAGTATATTGATATTACCTTTCTGTTTAAGATATTTATATACCTTCAAACTAATATAATATAAGCTAAACTAAAATCAGCAACAAAATGGTTCATTTAAGATCAAGGCCTTTGAATTTAGAAACATAGTGGGTTGGAATGCTTCCATGGGTAAAAAGAATTCCATAATGAATACCATTTCAGGGGGATTCGGAGCTGCAACAGGATGGGAAGACAAGAAAACAGGTCTTTTTTGTAGAAAAAGCCCAGCAGGAACTCATTAGCATAACAGGCCACACCCAAAAGCCAAAACTAATTAGCATATTAGTCCACACCCCATGCCTTCCCTTGGCTTGCCCGGGCACCCAGTGGCTGCAGGGAGCACAACCAGCTGGCCCTTGGAGGGGAGGCAGTTTAAACTTCCTTTCCTTGGCTTGCCCAGGTGTCCTGTGGCTGTGGGGAGCCTGGGCAAGCCAACCCTTGGACAGGCCAGGGAAGGCACAGGGAAGCATTTAAATGCTTCCCCAGTCCTTCCAGGCCCCCCGACTCACCGCCTCGGAGTCACCAGGGGGGTCACTCTCCAGGCCTTCCCTCTGTAGCCACACATGTAGAGGTTTTGGCTGTAGTGGGCGTGGTCAACTCTGAAGTCAGCCGGAACTCCATTCCTGTGTGTTCCTGCCAAAAATAGCCCTGCAAGAAAGTAACATTCATGGGCAGAATGATTTCCACCCATGAAGTCTGATTTTTTTTCTCCCCACTCCCACTAAAACCCACAGTAGTAACCAAATTGTTGTACTTGGGGATGTCCTGTTCTTCATGAGCATAAACTGTAAGATATAGCAGATGCAGTGGCAATATGGAGCAATTTAAAGTAGCCTCTGCATAATTGTGCAAGCTCGAGCTTGTCAAATGTGACAAGCTCGAGCTTGTCAACATCCTTCCTAAAATGTGGTGCCCAAAACTGGACACAGTACTCCAGGTGAGGCCTGACCATAGCAGAACAGAGTGGAACTTCCACCACCCTTGATCTGGACACAATGCTTCTGTTAATGCATCCTAAGATTGCATTAGCTTTCTTCACAGCCACATCACACTGCAGGCTCATGTTTAGCTTGTGATAAACCAGAACACCTAGATCCCTTTCACATGTGCTGCTGTCAAGCCAAGTCCCTCCCATTCTATAGCTATGCCTTTGATTTTTTGTACCTAAGTGTAGGAATTTGCATTTATCACTATTAAAATTCATTTTATTTGTCTCAGCCCACTGTTCCAGCCTATCTAGATCATTTTGAATCCTGACTCTGTCTTCTTTAGAATTAGCAATCCCACCTAAGACGCAGAGCCATTTACGAGCACTCGTTGGGTACGATTTTTCAACCAACCATGAATCCATCCAACAGTTGCACCATCCAGCCCACACTTAACCAGCTTATCCTCAAGGATATCATGAGAAACTTTGTCAAATGCTTTACTGAAATCTAGATGCACTATGTCCACAGCATTGCCAGTCAACCATTTTAGTAACTCTGTCAAAAAAGGAGATAAGGTTGGTCTGGCATGACTTATTCTTGATAAACCCATGCTGGCCACTACCAATTAACTCATTCCATTCAAGGTCCTCACAGACAGAGCGTTTAATAATCTTCTCTAGAATTTTCTCTATGTCCCGCTCCAGGGGTCGCGGACCACAGGGAACAGAGCCCTGGACCCCCGCCGACCCTCACAAGATCCCCACTGTGCTTTTTACCACCAGAGAAAGGACCCGACCCTCCAGGACGGGAGATGGGCACAGAACCTTCCCTTGACACACACCTCACCGGACGGGCAAGGTGACGAGACCGGGGCCCACAGCACCGCCTATGCGACGACAAGGGGCCTGAGGACAGAGCCGACATGCCGGGAACAAGCGCAGAAAGGCAGGGGCAGCGGCGCAGTGGCAGCGGTGTGGCACAGAGGCCACCGAGGCCGCCGCCGGGCCGGGGTCAAGGAGGGGAACGCCCTTCCGGTGTCTCTGTAAATATAGAGGGGCGGGGCCAAGCCCAGGGGGCGGAGAAGCAGTCCTGGGAGCAGGGACAGGGAAATAAAAGGCAGAACAGGGAAGCGGCCGGGAAGGAGGAGCATGCTGGAACAGAGAGGGGAAGAGAGAGAGAGCTGGAGAGAAGGAGAGAGAGAGAGATGGGTGAAGGTTGCAGCGTGCCAGCAGAGGGACGTACGGGGTGCTCTTAACCCTTTCCCCTGCCCATCTGAGGCCCCTCATTTTCCCCCTTTTGTTGACCTAGCCATCGCCGGGACCGCCAGTCCCCCCATTCAACATGGCCACAGGAGGCCCTACTCCGCGAACCAAGGTAGTGCATGACACCCAGGTATTAATGTCAAACATTTGAATGATTATATGCAATTCGGTATGTTTGCGCAATGTTGTATGTCTTATTTTGAGAACTTAAGTGAGAATCAAGTGTTTTGTAAGCCTTGTGAGGGCCTTCTGAAGGCAGTAGATTCATCTATTAATGCTCCTATACAAATTCCAGTTTAAATTAGGACTAGGATCAATATTTGATTCAGGTAATCTATCTATCATATTATGTAACATAAAATAAAACTGAATTTTTTTTGTTGAGGGCTAATTTTGTGTACGTATACTTGCAAAAAACTTTTCATAATCCAGTGGACATGTAACAGCTTTCTTATTTAGTTTTTAAAATTATTTATTTATTTATATTTTTATCCTACCCTACACTGCAAGCGGGTTTAGGGTGGGTTACAACATACAACATACTGTACAAAAATAAAACAATATAAGACCCTAGACACAACTATTTCAAAAGTCTGACTCAATCACATGATGGCAATTTCAAAAATGTGTGGTGTCCAAGTAAATAGAAGTATAAATGGTCCAGGTTCTCAGAGTGGTAGGACCATTACTGTTAGGCACAGAGGGCTGCTTAAGCAGAACAGGCCAGATTAGATAGATGTCTGCCACCACAACCAAAGGCCTGTCAGAGTAGCTCTGTTTTACAGGCCCTACAATTTACCGGAATTGTAAAAGATCCCACAGGGCCCTCATCTTTATTGGGAGTTCATTCCACCAGGCTGGGTCCAGGGCTGAAAATGCCTTGGCCTTAGTCAAGGCGAGATGGATGTCTTTTTTTGCCAAGGATTTCCAGCAGATGGAGATCTGCAGAGTGCAGAGCTCTTCAGGGCACATATGGAGAGAGGCGGACTATAAATATGTTGGTCCCTGGCTGCATAGGGCTTTAAAGGTACTTAAGATCAACACTTTGAAAGAGATCCAGAATTCAATTGGCAGCCAATGCAATTGGTGTAGTAGTGGCCGAAAGTGCACACACAAAGACGTCACAGTCAGCAGGTGTACTGCCATATTTTGCACTAGCTGTAACTTCTGGAACAGGTATAAGGGTAGCCCCTTGTAAAGTGAGTTATAATAGTCCAACCTGGAAGTGACCATTGTGTGGATCACTGTTTCCAAGTTGCAGGAGGAAAGGTAAGGGGACCAGACTTCAATACTAATAAAGTTTAGAATTTGGGGATTAAGTACTCCTCCCTCACATAATTGAACCCTTACTTGCTGATGATATTTATTTTGGTATGCTTGGAATGTTAGTAAATAGCTGTAAATTAGTAGATAGATGATATTTCCTGGCTGTACTCCACAGTTTGGAAATGCTATTTTTAAAGAAAAGTACGTTGCACTTATCTCCAGATTTCTTTACTTCTTTTTTCCCCCATAAAGAAGTGAATCATTCATCTTGGAGCAGTAGACACAATTGATTCTTCAGGAGACACTGGGAGACATTGCAATCGATTAGAAAAACACTTAATCCTAAGAATGACAATTTTAAAAGGCATCCTAATAAGCAGATCTCCTACATGAAATGTTGAAGTGTTACTATTAAAATTCTGCATAACCTCATTCCATGACATTTTGTGGTTGGTTGCACCTCCTGTAACAGCCATTTTTATGGTTCTGCCCACCACCCTGTGTCTGAGTTCCAAAGGTTCTTGCAGGATGAAATTTTGGGGGGGAATCTTGAGTTAGACTATTATTTTACAATCCCAAGGCTTTTAAAACATCTAGCATTGCTGTAAAATATTTTTTTTTGCTTTCAGGCAGCTTACCTACAGTCACATAATGGAGATCCTTGTGCTGTGGTGGCAGCTGCTGCCAAAGCAATGTTTTTGCAGTCCTAAGAGCTGGTGGGAAGGTGGATGAGTAGGCAGTGAATGAACATAAACATGTGACAATCAAGTTGGGGTTAAGCAGGCCACAGCTTTATTGATTACAGTAATCAAAGCATTGGTATTGCATAGGGCACGGATCCAGGCACCACACAACCTGCCAGCCAGCCAATGGAACCATTCCTCAGTCCACCTGCTGGGGGTAGAACTGGGATGGCAATACCAGTGGTCCCACATGGGTGGAGACCTCTGTGTGGCTCCCTTGCCACCTGTGAGTGGACCCAAGGAACAACCCCTGAGCTGGGCATGATGCTACCTGGTTCCACCCCCAAGAGCCCATTGGGGGGTAGTATGTGCACAAGTACTGCATGTGCAGCCCTCCCTGGTTAGAAAACAACACAGGAGAAAACCGTCATCCCACTGCAACAGAGTGTCGATGTAAACTGTGCCCCAGCATGTTAGAAAACTCAATTCCTACCAGTATACAAATCAGGTCAAGGGAACCTAAAAAGAATCTATTCTTTGGCACTCGGCCTTCCTTATAGTTCAACTCTTGCAGCCATACATTACTACTGGGAATACCATTGCTTTGACCATGTGGTCAGCCTCTTCTGCATCAGTGGTTGGGCAATAGACTTGGATTACTGTGATGTTGAATGGTTTGCCTTGGATTCAGACCAAGGTCATTCTGTCATTTTTGAGATTGTATCCTATTACTGCCTTTCGCACTTTCTTGTTGACTATAAAGGCCACACCATTTTTTCTACAGGATTCTTGCCCACAGTAGTAAATATAATGGTCTTCTGAGTTAAATTTCCCCATTCCTATCCACTTTAGTTCACTGATTCCCAAGATGTCGATGTTCAGTCTTGCCTTCTCATTTTTGACCACATCAAGCTTACCTTGATTCATAGATCTTACATTCCAGGTTATTTAACAAAAGTAATAAACTTTGGACTGCGCAGTCTTCTTGATCTGGGAATTTGGCCAATATTCATATTGCTCTTGGCCGGTTGAGTTTCAACACATTGAATGGAAAATTTCACTCTTGCTTTCTCCTTAGAAATATGGTTTTTGCCCCCCCCCAAGGCTTCTCATTGGTTTTAGGCCTTCCTAGTCTAACACTGGGAAAACTGGTATCCACTATATCAATGTTTGCAAAACAATCTAACTTTGTAAAGAAAACCCAACTTTGGCATAACTGTTCCCCAAATTTGATAGGTATGTTTCTGTAGGTGCAAAAACAAACTACCTGAAACTTACATACCATTTCTGGTTCCTGTAGCAACAATGTGGCAAATGAAGTTCAGTGTTGCTAAGTGTAGGGTGATGCACATTGGAACAAAAAATCTGGACTACAAGTATATGCTAATGGGGTCTAAACTTGCTGAGACTGAGAAAGAAGAGATCTTGGGTAGCTCAATGAAAGCATCAATCCAGTGTGCCGTAGCAGTGAAAAAGGTGAATTCTGTTTGGGTATTATTAGAGAAGGAATTGAAAATAAAACAGCCAATATTATAATGCCCCTGTATAAATCTATGGTGTGGCCTCATTTGGAATACTGTGTACCGTTCTATTCACCTTATTTCAAACAGGACATTGCAGAGCTGAAAGAAAGTACAAAAGAGGGCAACCAAGGGTATTAGGGGGTCAGAAGACCTTCCCTATGAGGAAAGATTGAATATCCTAGGATTTTTTCCATTTAGAAAAGAGGTAAGTAAAGGGGGACATGATACAGGTTTATAAAATTGTGTATCAGGTGGAGAGAGTTGACAAAGAGAACTTTTTCTCCCTCTCCCAAAACTCAATGGTATCCAATGAAGCTGATGGGAAGCAGATCCAGGATGGACAAAATGAAATACCTCTTTACTAGAGATGGGCACAAACCAGAAAAATGCGGTTTATGTCAATGTGTGATTTGTGGCCAAACCACAAATCGAACTGTGAACTGAACTGGGAAGTTCGTTGACAAACCGAACCAGTTCATGCTTTGTGACCTTGCAAACCATACTCTCTTTCAATGGAGTTTGCAGAAGGCCTGAAAAAGAGCTGAATGGTGGGGAGCAGCCTGTTCTTCAGCATTCAGCTGTTTTGGGATTTCTTGTGCAGTCACTTTAACAGGACTGCACAAGAAACCTAAGAAAACAGCTGAGTGGCAAGGAAGTGGGGAACAGAAAGCAGGGGAACAGAAAGCAGGGTTTTAAAGGGACTTGGAGTCTCTTTAACCCCCTGCTTTATTCTCTATCCTTGAACCACCACAATCTGTTTTTAAAGTTCATGGAAGTTAGTGATAGACCTGTCAGGAACTTTGGTTTGCCAACTATGAACAGAGCAAAATTTGTGAGCAAAATTCAGTTCATGCCCATCCCTACTCTTTACACAGTGAGTGATTCAAATCTGGAATTTGCTGCCAGATGATGTAGTGATGGCCACAGGCACAGACAGCTGTAAAAAGAGATTAGACAGATTTATGGAGGATTGGTTTATCAGTGGCTACTAGGCATGGTGACTATAGAGAACCTTCACGTTCAGAGGCAGTCAGCCTCTGAATATCAGTGCCGGGAGGCAACATCAGGGGAAGGCCTTATCTTATATGCCCTGTTTTTGGCCGTCCAGAGGAATTTCGGTTAATGCATGATACAGGATACTGGACCAGATGGACAATTGGTCTGATCCAGCAGGGCTCTTCTCATGTTCTTAAACACAGTGCAATCTGAGGTGCCTGTCTCAGTTCTCTGCAATGCTTTGGAGGTGGCAGGCAGGATAAGATGGGACACATGGAGCTGTCTTATACTGCACCAGACTATTGGTCCATAAAGGTCAGTACTCAGACTGGCAGGGTCTCCAGGCAGAGGTCTTCCACATCACCTGCTACTTGAGCCTTTTAATTGGAGATGCCAGGGATTGAACCTGGTAACTTCTGCATGCCAAGCAGATATGCTACCACTTTGCCACAGTCCCTCCCATATGAATGAAAAAGGATGAAGAAAGTGAGGTGTCAAGGCCTGCCAAGCAGGAGGCTGAAAAGGGAAGTGATAAGGAGAAGCAAGGATTGGATGAAGAGTAGGATTTGCCAGTCTTCATGGATCTTTCCCCTTGTCGATTTATTCTGAATACTTGGAGATTACAAACACCTTTGTAGAGTACCATGGATAAAGGGACTGGCATGCTATACAGCATATTTGCTTGATGTGGCATGTCTTTTAGTAAAGAACATGTAATAGGCCATACTGTGCTATAACAGCAGAGAACATATAACAACAACCTACTTTCCCTCTGTCTTTTTTATGTAGAAAAAGAACATTTTTATCCGAATGTCATAACCTTTGGTACTCATTATCTTCCTTTTATCAGTCATCCTACTGATGTCTAATAGAAATGAAAGTAATCTGATATAAGCAGCTGCTGAACTCATGAACTGATCCTTATAACCTGCAACAGAGTACAAAATTCAGATCAAATTTCAGACCAAAGAGTGCAGAGAAAAAGATGACTCAAGCTGAGGCATTATGCATCTGATACGCAGGTATCATAACTGAAATCTAAGCCAGGTCAGACCTAGGAAATCTTCATTAATAAATCTCCATTGGGGACTGGAAAATCATAGCAGAACTGTGCTGTAAATGCAACAAAAGTCAGACAACTGACCAAAAGATGAAGTTAAAATCAAAATGGAAGTGAAACCACAGGACCAGATCAGAGGCAGAAGCATGTAGGGTTGCCAACTTTTCAGCCAGCCTCTCTAACTTCCATCTGTAACTGTGGCTGGATTTCTAGCAATTAGAATGTGGTTGTGTTTATCTCTGTTCCTCAAAAGCTTTACCAGCAAAGTATGACTACCTATCAACCCTTTTACATGCTAAAAATAGGATATAATCCTCTGTATTCATAAAAGAATGTGAATTTTCATAAGAAACACAATATTCTTTCTATTTTGATCAAACCCCACAAAGGTGTCATTCCTATATTCACCAGAAGAATGGTGGAAGTCCACGGTCCAAGATCCCTACGAACATGTGGTTTTATTCTGTTAAGAAACTGGAACTTGGTGCCTGTCAATCAGTAGGAAGTCTAAATCAGGTCTCTTTCCTTTCCAGCAAATATGAGAGCTCAGGAAAAGATAGATCTCATTTCAAGATGAATTTGTCTTAGATGAAACTTAAGCCATTTCACATGATCCATGAAGCTGCTACACTACAATAGTAAATGAAAGCACAGTAGTGGGAGAAAAATATTTTTCAGGAAAGAAAAATGCAGGTCATTAATAACTTGGAGAGCAGTTAATGGACTTTGGCATGGACCCTGAGATGTTCTTACACATAGAAAATGTCACCATGCCGTCTTGATTTATCAGCAAAATTTTGGGTGAATGGTGGATATTTTGCAGCTTCCAGTGTGCAAAAAACCCCATCAATGTTGCAAAACAATCCAAAATACGGAATCCAACCATTTCCATGCCCCAACACCATTTTAAGCCTTTTGGTATATTTAGCCATGTTCTTTAAAGTACAAAAAATATTGATTTTCTATGTGGTACCCATGTCACACAAACACATCCTACAAACTTGAGATCAGCTGTGTGAGTAAATGTATGCAAGCCATTCATTGTGGGTTAGTTTGTAACAACCCTTAGACTTTGAAACAAATTAATCTCATTAAAAAGTGAAAGCATAGAGAGCTGTAAAACTGATACAATGCTAAAAACATTTCACTTAATGAAAAATAATTTACTTGCAAGCAATATGATCTAAGGTGCATCTTCCCCCTTTACTTGTCTTGCTGTACGATTGACTACATGCTGTATCAGCAAGACTGATACAGTTTATATTAGTCCTCCCATGAATGGTGCCCACAAAGAATGACATACTGTTCAAACAACAGAAAACAAAATGAGTATCTGAGGGCCAGACTAGACATGGATGGGGAGGAGGAATTGACTGCATTTGTAATTTATACACATGTAGGTCTTAAATAGTGAAATGTAGTTGTTCAACAAAATTGGAAGGCACAGATAGAAGAAAAAGAATTGGATTTATACCCCACCCTTCACTTGGATCAGAGCAGTTTACAAATCTCCTTCCCTTCGTCTCCCCACAACATATACCCTGTGAGGTAGGTGGGGCTGAGAGAGCTCTGAGAGAACTGCTCTTGAGAGAACAGCTCTAAGACCCAAGGTCAGCCAGCTGGCTGCGAGGAGTTCTCTAGATTAGAATCCACTGCTCTTAACCACTACACCAAACTGACTCTCCAGAGATCTTCTCAAGAGGATCTAAAACCTGCCCCCCCAACTTACCTCACTGCATTGTTGGTGCCAATGCTTTTCTTATAGCTCAGTTCAGTTCCAGTATCAGAGTTAGGGTAGAAGGAAAGCACTAAAAGCTATAGATCTAAAAAGTTCTAAAAGAAAAGTTTGTGCACTCGCTGTTACCTGTCCTGAGCCAGTTAGGGAAGGGTGGGATATAAATTTAACAAATAAATAAATAAAACCTACAGTGGTTCTCAGGACTTATTTAAATCTTTCTATGGAAAAAAAATTCTATCCCACCTTATCTCCTTGGATTCAAGGCAGCAGTATGTTTACTAACTGCTATCTGTTTACTAAATATTAAAAATAAAATCTAAACTTGATCAGAGTTAACTGATGCGAGATTCTTGCACTTAATGTTGAGGAGGGGGGAAGTAATGTGTATTTACTTTGCTACTGGGTCTCAGAAACTATGAAACATTAGAGTGGGACCTGAATATTACAGTATACTTCAAAAAGGCTGAGAACCACTACCTTAGATTAAAATGTGGATTGCCTTATTGGTTATCAATGAACAAAATGGAAGTATTATGCTGTTTACAGGATAAATTTAAATAGGGCCAGGAACAGTATTTACAGGGGATGAGACATGTCATCTAAATGCAAAGACTTATGGGCTTGGAAATGTTTCTAACATATACTGGAATAAGGGGGATTGTTTAATTATGTATAATAGATTCATTGTACAGTCAGGCTATGCTCACTATCTGAGGGCTATATTCCTACAGAGTAAGAATGATTCAATTCAGCTGAACTATCCACTGGATATATTGCTTGTTGTTATCAAGAAAAATAAAAATAATGAACAGTTCATGAAGTCCTTGATGAATCCGCTTTTACAGCTTAAACTATTTTTTGTCTCATCAGGAGTATGGAAAGCTCAAAACTTTTGCCAACAAGTATCACATAACTGATGGAGCCAGCCACTGGGAAGGCATAGTTCAAACTGCTGTCAGAACTATCTGAATATATTTTTCTTTCTCCCGCTCTCATGCTTTCTGTAAAAGCACATACCATATAGATAGGGGGGAAATGCTCCTTAGGTTCACATATTGCAGGGGAAGAGCAATCAGCAGAAGGAAGTGTTACAGCTGGCCCATATGCTAATAGAGCTGGCATCAGAACTATCTCTGGGCAATCATGGCAGCAAAAGCCTATGCATCTGAGAATACACTGGGAACAGTGCGAGGGAGTCACCTTCCTGTGACCTGCTGCAAAAGACAAAGTCAGCAGCAGAGACGGTGGCAGAGAAGGTGCCAAGTATAATTAAAATCCTGTCTTATTAAGTGTGATGTTCCTTTCATATTCACCTTCATTTTATTGCTGATATCATAACAATGTACCTGCTAGCTATTTATGAAGCATTTCATAAGAATCTTTATGTAAAAAAAAAGGTCCTTTCATCTTGGACAATGAGAGGGAAACTTAAAATCCACTATATGTTTCTCAGTGTGAAGTATGCACTTCAAGTATCCACATTAAGTGCAGTATTTATTTATTTAAAACATTTTTATGCTGCCTCCAAGGTGGCAAACAAAACCATTAAAACATTTGAACAATTAAAAATGATGTCTAAATTTATAACATTATTATAAAATAATTCAATAAAATGCCAACAAACACTAGAACCAGGGAGGAGGGCCAGTAACTGTTATTGGAGACATGTCAAACAAAACAACGAGTCTCCCCTTCCAGGGGGAAGACACCAACATTCCTTGGGAAGGGAGTCCCCAAATGTAGTGCCACATCTGAGAAATATCTTTTTTGGGTTGCCATCCATCTAGCCTCAGATGGCAGTGGTGATCAAATTAGGGCCTCCAAAGATGACCGGAGTGTACAGGTAGGTTCATATGGGAGAATCCAGTTTGGTGTAGTAGTTAAGTGTGCGGACTCTAATCGGGGAGAACCGGGTTTGATTCCCCACTCCTCCACTTGCACCTGGCTGGATGAACTTGGGCAAGCCGTAGTTCTGATAAGAGCTGTTCTTGAAAAAGAGCAGTTTCTGTCAGAGCTCTCTCAGCCCCACCTACCTCACAGGGTGTCTGGTGTGGAAAGGAGTTTGGTAGCCGCTCTGAGACACCTTTGGGTAGTGAAGGGCAGAGTGTATGTTATTCCCAGGCTGTACAAAGATTTAGAGGTCAATAGTAAAGGTAAAGGTTTCCCTTTCTCGAAAGCTAGTTGAATCTGACTCTAGGGGGCGGTGCTCATCTCCATTTCCAAGCCAAAGAGCCAGTGCTGCCCAAAAATATTTCTGTGGTCTTGTGGCCGGCATGACTAAATGCCGAGGCACATAGAATGCTGCTACCTTCCCACCAAAGAGGTACCTATTTATCTACTTGCAATTTCTTGCTTTTGAACTGCTAGGTTGGCAGAAGCTGGGTCCAGAGACAGGAGCTCACTCTGTCATGTGGCACTAGGGTCTCGAACTGCAGAACTACAGACCTTCTGGTCTACAGCTTAGTGTCTTAACCTCTGAGCCACCGCAGCCCTCTTAGAGGTCAATACCAACACCTTAACCCCAGAAGCCAGTGTAGATGGAACAACACTGTAAATATATGGTTCCTACAACCCTGTACATTCAATACTCTGGCTGCAGCATTCTGTAATGACTCTATCTTCTGGACAGTCTTCAAGGACAACCCCATGTAGAGTATATTACAGTAGCCTAATCTAAATGTTACCAAAGCATGCACCACAGAGGCAAGATTTTTTTTCTGCCCAGGAAGGGCCATAGCTGGTTCAGAAGCTGAAGCTGGTAGAAGACACTCCTGTCCATCTATTTCCTGGGTCATCCCCCCCCCCAACAGTAGCACCTCCATTTTGTTGGGATCAGGTTTAAGCTGATTAACCTTCATTCACTTCAAGACTGCCTCTAGGCACCTTTTCAGCATTTCCACAACCTCCCTGGGATCTGCTGGTAGCATGAGATAGAGCCATGTCTGCACCTGCATATTAGTGGCAACTCAGCCCAAATCTGTGGATGAACATTCCCAGTGGCTTCACATTGATGTTGAAAAGTATGGGAGTCAAGATGGACCTTGGAAAACCTCATAGGCCAAGGAAAAGAACTACAGTCTCCCAGCACCATACTCTGAAACCTGCCCTTGAGATAGGACCAGAACTATTACATATCAGTCCTGGCACTGGGATGATACCTCCAGGGACAGACTGGTGAACCATGACAGAAACTCCCCTCAGATCTTCCTCTTTCAAAACAGCCATGTGGTGCTACTAATTTGATCTATAAAGTGTTTTGAAGGCATGGATATTTAATCCTCCTCCCTTGGAGCCATTAATAGCTCTTTTATATGGTTTATGTAGAACAGGACAGTGGAAATATTGCATAGACGACTGTAGTGTAGACACTGTATGCATGAGAATATAGTTTCTAACAGATTATCTCAAATTACAGAGAAAAGACTGAATCCATATGGTGGGGAAGATTAGGTGGTTAAGAAAAGTAGCTAAAATCTTTTCAGCTAAAATCAAAATCCTAGCATGCATTAAATGGAATATAATATCTTGGGTTTCCCTCTTAACATCTCTCTATCCACCCTGAAATAAGAATAGAACTAGACAAACAGAACTGGACAGAATACAGTTTCAGAGGGTAGCTATGTTGGTCTGCAGTAAAACAGATTTGAGTTCAGTAGTACCTTAGACCAACAAGAGTTTCAGGGTGTACTTTAAGCTTTGAAGAGTCAAAGTTCTAGTGGACACAATACAAGGATTCCTTGAGGTAGAATAAACCCCATCTTGCCTTCTGTAGTCTTTAAACAGCAAAAAAGTGTTCCTCAAACTTCAAAGGATTATTTGGGTGGAAGAGAAACTGATCTTAGGGGGCTTACTCATGAGCATGCGTGTTC
Organism: Gekko japonicus; assembly: GCF_001447785.1. Classification (NCBI taxonomy): domain Eukaryota; kingdom Metazoa; phylum Chordata; class Lepidosauria; order Squamata; family Gekkonidae; genus Gekko; species Gekko japonicus. The sequence goes on along the minus strand of NW_015162544.1, from coordinate 6,196 downwards.
TCCATATTCAGTTAAATTATGTCTATTCTTTAAATTGTAATGGAACTTTTCATGGTCTTGGGCACACACTGCCATGGCCAATCCCTCCTCCATCGTTTAAAATCAAACTTGCAACTCTACATAACCCACTACTTATTCATTCAAGAAGTGATTTAAATTATGTGTGATTCATCAATGATTTTACCTACTCTCATCCAAAGTTGCTCAGTAGCCAAAAGGACAATAGATGCTGGATATCTCAGAAACATTGCACTGAATAGTGTGATGCTCTGAATAATGTCCATGTGTAATAAACAAGGAGTGCGATCATATGTACCAAAAGCAGTGGCAATGGTGCGATTCCCCTGTGGAGTAAAGGGGCGCGATCAGACAGACACATCTGTCCAGCATCCCGGAGTTGTCGGCAGGGTGTCGTATTGTGCCACAGGAGTGTGGCAAAAAGCCACTGGGTAAAACCTTCTACTATCTGGAACTGTGAGGCACATGGCTGGAAGTGTGATCACGCAAACACATGTCATTTCAGCCCGGGGCAAACTGCCTCGCTTCCCGCCCGCATTTTCTCCCATGTGTGACCGCAGCCGAGATTGGGTTTGGACGCTGAAGACCAGAGCAGTCAAGAAAGCTCCCGTCATGGCTCTGGGCAAACTACCTTCTTACATAAGAGCATTGTGAGGTTCACAGAAAATAATTTTAAAGCATTCTGTTCATACAATGAATGTGTTGTTGGGAATAACAAATAGCTTAAGCAACTGCCCATATTTTTGTTCCAATGAAAAAAAAATAACATTAAAATTAAAGGCCTAAAATTAAAATTAAATGGCCTGTATGTCTTCTGGGTGCATTACATAAAGTTCTAATGTTTGATCTTGTGTATATTACTATTCTAGCTCAACATTGCCCCAAACTGGGAACAAAAGATCAAGAAATCAGCAAATGTCAACATTAAAATAAAGAGAAATTAAAATAGTAGAGCTCTCTGTCAAAGAAAGCAATAGCGTGTGATATCATAAAAATCAAGCATGGTATCTGTGATGCATTAATGTTGTTCAGGCAACAAATGCTAGCTGAGGCATCACATTAAGATAGGAGAATGCTGCAATAAATAATAAAATAAACAGTAATAGTAAAAATTGCCTTTCTTCCTAAAGGAAGCCCTTAAGAAGCTCTTTAGAGACACATATTTCAGATGCCTAATGGTGTTTCCAAATGTGCAACATTATGTTCTTTCAAATTCAGTCCTATAGTACATATGCAGCATTTGTGGGAACCCTTGAGATAAGAGAAACTAACCCACTTTTAAATTAATCTGTGCAATCACTACACCCATTGGCAGATAATTCCACAATTAATTACTCATTGTGTAAAGAAGGATTTTCTTTTTTTTCAGTCATGAATCTATGGCTCATCAGCTTCATTCAGTACCTTCAATATCTAATATTATGGGAGAACAAAAAATTATGTTCATTTTCTCCACTTCATACATAATTTTATAAGCTTCTATAATGCCCCCCCAGGTCATCTCCACCCCCACCAAATGGAAATGCTCCAAATTCGTTGGCATTTCCTTACAGGAAAGGTTCTCCAACCTCTTAATCATCTCAGTTGCCCTCATCTGCACTTTCTCTAGCTCTGAAATACCCTTTGGGAGATACGGTGACCTGAACTATATACAGAAAGCATAATGGAGATTGATCTTGAGATGATTATAAATGTAATAACAGCAGCAAAAACGTGTATGGAAGTTCACAGGAAAATAAGGGATCACAAACAATATCAGAATGGTTCAATAAAATATGGGAAATCATTTTAATGATTAAATTAATGTATTATGCCTGAACTCAGGTTATATGCTATTTAACATCTATATATGCCTCCTCACCCAGCTGGTCCAGAGGTTTGAGCTGGGTTGCCATCAATATACTGATGACAACCAGCTCTATCTGTTATTGGACGGCTGCCCAGGCTCCACCCCAAAGAACTTGGACAGGGCATTAGGGACTATGCCTGGGTGGTTACAGCAGACCTGATATGAAAAGAGTGCATGCCAAAGTCCCCAGGCGGGAGCCCTTGAGCCACAATACGTGCCTGCACAATGCTGGCAAAATGAAAATGAGACAGGCATGAGCCATCAGTATGCACAGTGAAAGTACTGGAGGGGGCAGGCTGGTTAGAGATATACTCAGCCGTATCCTGGATGGCCCCCCCACCCCAGCTAGTCTGATTTGGGTCTGCACAGAAGAATATGAAACTCTGCTCCCTGCAATGAAATGTCATGCAGTGCCAAGGAGCAACCACTGTCCTCTAGGGGTGCAAGGCTGCCAGGAGCTTGCCCCCTCCCCCAGGCCAAAGTAAAGGCAGCTTGGAAGAGAGTAGTTTCATAGGCAGAAACACAGAGATGAGGGAGCTGACACATAAAACCATCTGCATAGTGATGGGCCTGTGAGCACCTGGCTCGGAGGGACAGGACTTTCTCCAGCCCTCAATGGCTCGCCAGGCAAGGAAGGAGCAACAGGGGTCATGGTTCCCCAGTACCTTACAGTAAAAGGAAACGGCTGAGAGATGGGTGCCCATAATCCTAGAGGTGAGCCCCCATTCTTTAAGAAAAGCAAGGTAACAAAGGACCAATGCCTCAGAAATCAGCCAGGTGCCAGTATCTCCCAGTGATTCAATAAAAGACAAAAAAAGAGAGAGGAGACAGTATGCATGTATGAGTGATGAGTGCTGGTAGAGGGGGCGATAGACCTAAGGACTCCCTGTATATTCAGTTGTTGCCAGGGGTCATTTCGTAGAAAAAGAGCTAGGGGGACTCATTAGCATAACTCATTAGCATATGCCACACACCCTGACATCACCGGAAGTGTGTCCTCCCCACAGCCAGCGGCAACCTCCAGCGGGCACCAGCAGGGAGCTCCAGGCCCCGCCCTCCCGCACCTCACCCGGGGGGATGGCGTCCCCCCTTGTCCCCCCCCAAATGACCCCTGGTTGTTGCCAAGTTTCTATAGTTCCTCGGCAATGCAGTCCTACTGGATTGCATGGGGCCAGGTTCCAAAATCTCTCCTCCTGAAAAGGAGACAAGGTGTCCACAGTGCTGTTACTCATGCCTGCAATGTGGGTTAATTCCTAATAAGAGAGGCAACAAGGCCCGAGTGTGTCTCTCAGCTATCCTCCCTGACCTGGAAACATGCCCTGCCCCCTTTGTGCCAGAGAGGGCATACGCAGAACCCAGGGTTGCCAACTCTGGGTTAGGGAATTCCTGGATCTTTGGGAGTGAAGTTTAGGGAGGGTGAGGTTTGGGGAGGGAAGGGACCTCAGTGGGGTATAACGCCAAAAAGTCTACTCTCCAGTGCAGCCATCTTCTCCAGGGGTACAGATCTGAAGATCAGTTGTAATTCCAGGAGAACTCCAGGCCTCACCTGGAGGCTGGCAAGCCTTTCAGAACCACTTCCAACCAACACTTTTGTATTGGGTACCATGCTCTACACCCATGCCCTACATACTACGCATCACCGACAATCAAGTCTAGGTCTCACTGAGGTCATAAAACTGCCATGACTGTACCACTTCAGACTGAATGTTCAGGCTGATGACCAGTGTTCCCTCTAAGCTGAGTTAGTGTGAGCTAGCTCACAGTTTTTTAGATTTTGGCTCACACATTTTTGTCTTAGTTCAGAAAGGATGGCTCCAGAGCAAACTAATTAAACTAATTTATGCAGTAGCCAAATGGCTTGCTCACAACTTTAATGCCAGTAGCTCACAAAGTAGAATTTTTGCTCACAAGACTTCACATCTTAGAGGGAGCATTGCTGATGATCCTTGAGAATAAGGACCTAAGGGCAGCTAGCTTGTCCTTATGGAGACAGAAGGCACCCCATACTGAATCAAACAAAATATCTAGATATGTCAACTGAGTAGCCGGACCCTCAATCTTATCTTGGGCAAGTGGTACCCCTATTGTGGACATGAAGGCCTGAAATGCAAGAAAGCGATTGGCACAGGCTGATGTTCCAGCTGGGCCCACAAACAAAAAATCACCTAAGTAGTGAGTGATGTGCAGACTGCCTGTGCATCCCTTGACGACCCATTCAAGAAAAATACTAAAAGTCTCAAATGCAGTGCAGGCAATGGAACAGCACATGGGCATAGCCTTGTCAACATACTAACTACCAACAAACTTAAAACCCAATGGGCAAAGTCTCCAGGATAAATAGGAAGTAAGCAAAAGGCAGATTGGATGTCACACTTGACTAAGAGTACATCAGGGCCACATAAATTGAACTGCATGATCCAAGAAAGCATCCCAAATGGAGCAGAGCTCAGGGGCAATAGCACAATTTATGGAAGCCCCCTTCGGGTAAGACAGATGATGTATCATTTGAAATACTCCCTGGGCCTTATGGAGCACCACCTCAAGGGAGGAAACCCTAAGATTGAGCAGAGGGGGAATAAGAAGTAGACTGGCTATCCTGCCAGCCTCAAATTCTTTAGCTATTTTATGTGCCACAATGTGTAGAAAATCCCTGGTGGATTTAAAATTACTGCAGTCCATAGAGACATGAGGGCTGGTAAAAGGGATGCAAACCCCTTTGCTAAAACCATCAAATAGATATTTGGTGGCAGCTGCATTGGAGTATTGTGCAAGTTTCTGTACAGACACCAGGGTCATTGATAGGGACATTTCCAATAAACTGGAGCCCTCAGGACTGTTTGGTGGAGGCAGCAGCTGAGGTCCTGGCTGCACCCAACCTTCCATTCTTTTACTGCTAGAGATAATGGAGGGTCAGGTTCCATGAAAGGCCTGCTGTGAGGTCCCTCTTTGAGGGCAGGAGAACCTGGGTTGAGAGCCAAACCAAGTGTCGCAGTTGTGCTCAAACTTGCAATGCATACGTTGGCAACGCGATGCATACGTTGGCAGAGCCAGTTTGGTGTAGTGGTTAAGTGTGCGGACTCTAATCTGGGAGGACTGGGTTTGATTCCCCACTCCTCCACTTGCACCTGCTGATGTGACCTTGGGTCAGTCACAAGCTTTGGCTCAGCTGTCCTTGAAAAAGAGCAGTTTGTGTCAGAGTTCTCTCAGCCCCACCCACCTCACAGGGTGTCTGTTGTGGGGAGGGGAAGGGAAAGAAGTTTGTAAGCCGCTCTGAGACTCCAAGTAAAGGGCGGGGTATAAATCCAATCTCTTCTCTCTTCTCTTATATTCCCAGAGGAATCACAATTAAACAAGCATTACAACAGTGAAAACAAAACAATATTATAATCAAAATATATATTGCAATAATTATTTCTAATATTCTAAATATGACAATCAATACAAGCATATGATAATTAGTTCAGTGTCAGTGAAACATACAAAAACCCTTACAAGGGAAAAAGTCCAAGAACAATCTATTTCACCCATCTAAGTTCCTATCTGTATTTATTGCTTAGTTGTGTTTACAAAATTAATGCATATGTCATGTATTAATGTAGTATCTGATCTAATGTAGTACCTGATCATCATCATAAAACTGTAATGTACTTTTAGACTTGCCACTGCCTTTCCTAGCCTGTGGAATGCATTCTATCTGGGCTTCAGTTAGTGTGGTTTTAAATAGCTTCCAAGAATCTTCTAGGGATTTGACACTCTTGTGTTTCCCCTTCAGCTTCCTTTTAACTATTCCCCTCATTTTTTTATATAGTTCCTTCTTTTAAAATCAAACGTTACAGTTTTGGATTTAGGGGTACCTTTCCATTGACCATTGGTGCAACAACCTTTACATCTCTCATCAGGTCTTGAAACCTGCTCAGAACCAAGTTCAAGATCACTACCTCTCCGGTTGGCTCTGTGATCAATTGTTCCAGTGTCCACCTCCCAGTGTTTTCTTAAGGTTGCCAGGTCTTGGTTGGAAAATACCTGGAGACTTTGGGGATGGTTCCAGGAGAGGGTGGGGTTTGGGGAGGGGAGGGGCCTCAGCACGGTACAATGCAATAGAGTCTACCCTTCAAAGCAGCCATTTTCTCCAGGGGAGCTGATCTCTGTCAGCTGGAGATCCATTGTAAAAGCAGGAGATCTCCAGGCCCCACCTGGAGGCTGGCAACACTATGTTTTCTGATCAGCTCCTTTAAGGAATGAGCCCCTCCTTGTCAAGTGGGTCTGCTTCCCCAACTTAGCAGAGGCCAAAATAAGAAACAGCCATGGCCGGCTCTATAACTAGGCCAG